>NW_011628066.1:40295-81699 GCF_000512975.1 Sesamum indicum | reverse complement strand
TCCGAGTTCGCTCATCAAAAAATATAATTGGAATAATTAGAGGCCATGAAAAATTGTTATCTCACAAGGATGTTTCTAAATATTAAATATGAGTGAAGTTCAACTCTCTCTCTAGTTTTATTTGTGTGCTATTATAGTAATTGGGTTAAAAAAGAAACACTTTTACAAAAAGAATGCAGAATTCACCAAAAGTACAACATATTTTTATCTCTACCATTTTGATCATCCGAAGTAGATTTACATAAATAGCCCCAATTTTTTTCTTAATACAAGTCAAGATTCAGTGCTATAAAATCCAAATATCAAGTTAGATAACTAAATGCTACATCTAAAGTTAGAGGGACAAAATTGTCAGCCCCTTAAAGATGAAGGACCAAAGTTGCAATATAAATACTACAACTCGAACTTCTACTTCATCAAATTCACCAAAAGCCTCAATTTAGATGGTGAGACGGCCAACAGCGTGGAACTTTCAGGCCAAATCAGTCGGAGAAAGGTCTAAAATTTCCAAATTCTTTACAGTTACAAAACTAAAATGCCAATTTTAATTTGAATAGGACCAGAATTTCCAACTCCCGGCTTTATAGGAATAAAATTGCATCCTTTTTTCTATTTGATGGAAGAATATTTAATTTGTCACAATAATGAAATTCATGATCCTGATAATTACTATTATTTTTAAAAAATTATTATAAATAAGAATAAGTGACAAAAATATGTGCATAAAGTTGTAACTAAATATAATTATTCACTTGTATAGTGATGATCTAAAGACAAGAAATAATAATTATCACTATATTGTATTGTCTTGAAATTTTCATTACAAATGTGCGACTAACTGTATTTGGTGACAAATTTAAACATAATTAATGTTAAAATTTATTATCACTAATATATATTTTTAATGATAATTTTAAAATGATTACCAAATATTTAGTAACTAATATTTTGTTCACTTGTAGTATACAGTCTTTCGTAAAGGAGAAGAGGTTCATACAGTGCAAATTCTCTATGAAAAGTATATTATCTTTCCGAATTAGTGTGCGTCATAAAATGTATTAAACTTATTATTTTTATTTAAATGTGAAAGTAGTCTTTTAATTTATAGTAAGATGATATTCACATATTAATTAACGAATTGTGTGAAAAAAATATATTTAGAAAAATAAGTATAAATTTTATAATTGTAAAAATTAAATAAATATAGTTCAATGGATTTATAAAATCTTATTACAAAACCAAGTCTAAATTTGTTGTTTGGGGTAATGTATTATCTATACTACATATAAAAAGAAGCCTATTAAATATGGGAGTGAGGCCTCCTTTACTTATTGGATGGGATTAAATGATGATAGATAATTTCATGATTAATATTGGAATATTTGGTGACATGATAATTTAATCACTTATTTATTTTGTATGAATGATTGTGCGATTATTATTAGTAGTCTAACAATGTATTTATTTTTGTTGTTGTTAAAAGGGATAAAATGTGTAATTGACAAAATTACTTTATAATAAGACAAAAATACGAATGTCACGTTGTGAGATCGTAAAATATAAAATATCTAAAATTATTTAAACTTTTTATATATACATTTTATATCAATATCATTTTTCCAGAACCACCATATTCATCTTCATCAAAAACATTTAATATATAATAATATAAAATGTAGGTAAAATTACACTTTTGCTCCTGTAACGTACTTTATTTACACATTTATTTTTTTTTGACGAATTTAGTCTGAGCATCTCACGTTTGGTCATTTTTTGACAAATTTAGTTCTTGAATGAAACATATCCTCATAAAATTGTACATCTCTGAAGAATAAAATGGACTATAAATCCATGTCTTTGACAAATTTAGTTCTTGAATGAAACATATCCTCATAAAATTGTACATCTCTGAAGAATAAAATGGACTATAAATCCATGTCAAAAAGGAGTTTTCCAATTCAACAGTTTTGTGGGTGTTCTATTGATAAAAAAAGTTGTTGTAAGGATTGCATCTCCCCAAAATTTTATGGGAAGAGATGCCTAGAATAACAAGGCCCTAGCTACATTCAACAAGTGTCCATGTTTCATTTCAACTCGAGCATTTTATGGAGAGGTGCATGTACATGAGGTTCGATGTATGATCCCTAAGTTGTAACAAAGTGTTCGACATTCATGATTGATGAATTCTGCACCATTATCAGACCTTCAGGTCTTTGTCTTTCAACTGAACTGATTGGAAGTCAAGGAACAAACATGTTTCAAAATAGCCGGTACTTGGGATTTTTGTTTTAGGATGAAAGTCCATAAGCATCTTGAGTGGTCATCGAACAAAGTTAAAACGTAGGTTTCCCCAAAGAGATTATTGGTAGCATCAAGACCCCATAAATCCATGTGGACAAGTTCGAAAGGAATATCATACTATGATACACTGATTGGAAAAGGAATGCGAGTATGAGTAGCTTTGTGACAGATTTTACAAGGGATGTTATCATTATCAACATCATAATGAATGGTCAATATATGTTTTATTACCTTTAAAGAAGCATGACCTAGACGTTTATGCTATACATTTGAGGTACAATAGATAGAATTGGAACAAGACACAGTTTGATCAGTGTTTATGCTATACATTTGAGGTACAATAGACAGAATTGCAACAAGACACAGTATGATCAGTACTCTTAGTACCAACAACAAAAGTGAGACAGAGGGAACTTGGTTTTAAGATGTATAAATTCTTGAATAGTTAGCCTACAGCCAGGTTCGCTCTATTGCCCTGGTCCTGCAAGAAACATGTGTCTTTAGCGAACTAAAACTGGTAATTTGTATGGCCATAAAGTTGGCTGACAGATATCAAGTTGACAGAGAATTGAGGAATACCGAATACATTCTCCAAAGTAATATCATTATTCAATTTAACTCTGCCTACAAATTGAACTTAATTCTTTGAGCCATCAGGTAGGTGGATGAGGTGAGGATTAGTGGGTTTGACAAATGAGTGGAATTGTGGCCCATACATGATTGATGGCCCTACTCTGAATTATGTAGCAATCCAAATCAATACAAGAAATTTTAGCGGCATTACCTGCATACTCCTCGTCGAGTTGTGGAAAGTTTGCATAGTTGGTAATGGGATCTAAGGGAGTGTTTGCCTTTGCATAGCTGGTAATGGGATTTGAGGGAGTGTTTGCCTTCTGCAACAACTTAATCAATTCACACATCATTTCTGCAGTGCTTCCCATAGAGGTGCCCTGCATACCTTCACTTTTGACATCGACATTGGCACCAAAAGCTCTCCCCTTCTTCCTTCGCTCATTCAGAGATTTATACTAGTTAGGTATGCCATGCAATTGAAAATATGTATCTTGTCCATGTCCTAGTCTTTGACAATGTGAGCATACCAAATTTTCTTTATTTTCAATGAACTTCTTTTTCTGCACATACTTATCATCTTCTTAGTTCCTTTCATAGTCAGTTGATAGGCCACATTGTTTGTAATTATCTTCGTAGATGTTTGTGTTGCTCTTTGTTGTTCAACGGTGTAAATCATAGAGAAAACCTTTTCCACACTAGGGCAGTGGATCAAGCATAAGTATCTGACTTCCTTCGTTGTTGAAGGGTTCATGAATGCCCATAATAAATTGCATTAGTTGAGTGAGTGAAGTGAATTCATCAATTTCTTTGTTAATACAACTAGTAGAATCTCCATACATATACTTTGGCACAGGTGCCAAACAATTGAGCTCATTCCAGAGCATTGTCACGTTTGTTAGATATGCTGTAAGACTTAAATCTTGTTGTACCATTGAAAACAATTCCCTTTGTAACTAGTAAATTTACGGCATGTTACTCCACCCATACCTCGACTGTATCGTGAGCCACAGTTCTCACAAAGTATTAAAATGCATGAATGATTCAACTATGTCCTTGGACATGGAATTACGGATCCATGACATCACTATCAGATTTAACGCGCCTCCATTGCTCAAAATTGACTGAACTAAGAGCTGGTGTTGGAAAGATTCATTTCAAGAGAGACATATATTGCTCGTTTTCGTACCAGAAAGTTGGTTCCATCCAAAGGAGAAGATGTCAATGTGAGCTGTGAATGCCCAGAAGGACGAACAAACAACATATGCTTCTCATATTGAGACGCAGTTTCACCAGGTCTCTGTCCCATCGTCGATGAAGCTACTTCATCCTCCATGAAGAGAGAGGTATTCACGAAAAAGGCTCTAATACCATGTTAAAACTTTTAGAAGACAACAAGCACACAGAATCCATTATCAAAGATAAATTACAGATAGAATACCCTATTTCTCATTGATGGAAAAATGAAAAAAATGACCGGGAGGGGTTCGAATCCAGGTTAATTACAAAGAAGGGCAATTACCTGAAACTGCTGTAACAAACTAACTAACCCTCCATATTATATGGACCAATCACGAGCCGAATAAATGATTCACATTTTGCAAGAATTGTTAGATGCCAGGAAGGCTGAAATTACTGCTTTTGGGATAACCATACCTAGGTTCTCACTCCTTTACTAGCTGGGAAGAAACACATTGGATGAATGTGGGTATTTAAGATAAAGTTGTGTGAGGATGGTTCTGTGGAGTGTTATGAAGCTCGTCTAGTAGCAAAGGGATTCTCAGATTGGAAGGGTAGATTACATTGACAACTTCTCCCCTATTGCCAAACTTATTATAGTGTGTGTGTTCTTCTCACTAGCTGCTTCCCATAAATGGCCCTTACAGCAAATGGACGTCAACAGTGCCTTCCTGCACGGTTGTTTGGATGAATATATGTACATGGAGCTGCCTATGGGTTATTCTACCAAGCTTGGCCTTGTATGCAAACTCCAACAATCCCTCTATGGGTTGAAGCAAGCCTTTTGTCAATGAAATGTAGAGCTCTCCCTCAAGCTCACTGAGTTTGGATTTACACAATCTACTTATGACCATTACTTTTTCACCAAAATGACTAATACTGACCTCCTAGCTCTTCTCATCTATATTGATGATATACTGGTTACAACATCATATTTGGATCTTATTCAATTTGTTAGACTTTACTTGCATTCCTTATTTACTATTAAGGATCATGGAGACACAAGGTATTTCCCTGGGCTAAAGATTGCTCGAAGTTCTGATGGTCTTTATCTAGCCCAGACAAAGTATGTTTAAGATATTATCCCAGATATTGGCATGCTCTCTGCCAAGTCTGTGTCTACTCCATTTCCTTTGGGACTTAAACTCTGTGACAATTGTGGCCCCTTGCATCCTCAACCTGATCAAAACAGAAGGTTAATTGGGCGTCTATTGTATCTAGGGTTCACACGCCCTAACATATCATATTCTGTTCAGTAGCTTAGCCAATTCCTCAATCACCCATGTGATGACCATTGAAGGGCTGCCTTACGTATTTTACACTATCTCAAAGGTGAGCATTCAAAAGGTTTGTTCTTTCCTTCTCAGTCATCCTTTGAGCTTACTACGTATTGCGACGCATCATGTACTGATTCTCGCTGTTCCTTTACTATCTTCCTTGGAGCTGCCTTAGTTTCTTAGAAGACCAAGAAATAATCTACAGTTTCCCGTTCCACTCCGAGGCGGAATATAGGAGCATGGTTGCCACTGTCTGTGAGTTAAATGGCTGTCCTATTTGCTCTTCGATTTTAGCATTCACTTGCCTCTTCCAGTTCGTCTTTTTTGCAACAACCAAGCAGCCCAGCATCATGGCGAATCCCGTATTCCATGAGCGCATGAAACACAAGGAGATTGATTGCCATGTGGTCAGAACTGCTTATAAAGATGGTTTTATTGCTCCTTTGCACATTCGCAGTTCCCTTCAGCTTGTTAATTTATTTACTAAGTCACTGCCTTTGGAAACCTTCGCTTTCTTACTTGCCAACTTGGGTCTGATTTCTTTGCATTATTGTCCCACTTGGGGGGGGGGGGGCTGTTGAGAATGTTCCAGCTTCGGAGATGATGCTCGCCATTTTTGCTGTAGAACATCAATTGGGAGATGTTTGGGAAGATGATGACGTTGCTATTTTTTTTGTATCTGAAGCGGGCTAGAAGTCGTGTTTTATAGCTACGCGATTTTTGGTTGTAATATAAGGAGGTAATTTACTCATTTTTTAAAATACAAGTGATAAATTGCTATTTATTTTTTATTGGGAGGTAATTTACTTATTTTTTAAAATACAAGTGGTAAATTGCTATTTATTTTTTATAGGGAGGTAATTACTCATTTTCAATATCATAGAAGGGTAAATTGTATGAAATCCCAAAAATACATTAAATCAGATAGAGAGAGAGAGAGAGAGAGAGAGAGAGAGAGAGAGAGACTTTAATAGACAACATAGAACAATATGCAATGCTAAAATCTTCACATATCGAATATTATTATTATTTAAGAAATGGAGAGGAATAGAAGATTCATGTGAAAAAGAACCAACGCTATACACACCAACAAACCATACCTGAAGAAAGGTGAAGAGCACTATGTTGATGGGAGAGTTGTCGCAACAATTAAGGAATTACATCATGCACTTGACCAAGAAAGATGTAATTCTCATTAAAAATGAGGGTAGGCTGAGAAATTCATGCGACAAAATTAATGACATAAAGGGGAGCAAAATATAATCCGGAATGGACTGCTCTCTTTGACTTGTAATTAGTCATAATTGTTAAATATTAAAATCGCCCAAATTTTTGGTTCAATATCGGACCAGCCCACTCAATAACAAACTGACCAAAATACTAATAAACACACCACGAAATAAGATTATGAAGAATATCACCTCTTATACACTAAAGTAAACTTATGCTTTTCTCTAAAGCAAACACACCATTACGTGTGCTTGTTAGCCCTATCCTATTCTATCACAAAACCACAATCAAAAGTTAATGTAAAGGCCTATTATTCCATATGAACTAGTGAACATGGTTGATAAGTCTCTGGACCCAAACTCGTTTAGATTAAATTTTTTGGGTCGAGTGGGACTCATATCCATTTTTTTGTTTTTATTTTTTTTTAGCGCTATCAATAATTCTTGTCATTCTTAATCAAGAAAAGGTAATTGCAAAATTGGAATGCAATTATTAAACTTCTTAACATGGTTGTGAGTAAACAAATATATTTAACAAATGGGAAAAATGCAAGTAACTCCTTTGTGATATTGCAAATAAGCAAATTACCCACTTATGAAAAAAATAAATAGCGATTTACCTCTTTATATTATTTAAAATATAATAATTATCCCCTTATGATTTTTAAAATAAAGCAATATACCTACCTGTATAAGGAAGTAAATGGCTTCATAAAAAAGAATAGAGAGGTAAATTACTATATTTTTTTTTCATATGGTGTAATGTGTTCATTTTTAATATCATAAGGGGATAATTGCTATTCTCCTTTAACAAATCAATTAGAAACTTATCAATTGTAAAAATTGAATTAGTATAGTTCAATGAATTCATATAATCTTATTTGCGAAATAAAGTTTAAGTTCATTGTATTACCAAAAATAAATGTAAGATAATATGATTTACAGTATTATACTTGAAAATAATTGTATCACGTAGATACTTAGCTGAACAGGAAAATTCAAAGAAACAATGGTATGTAATGAGATCCAACATAAAATTATGAATGCTTATTTTCTATTTTTCTATATTTGTAGTCAACATAAGATCTACATATTTATTATTCACCCAACAATTTCGTAAATTGCCCTACTTACCTCTAATTTGTCAACTTTTATTTTCGATTTAGCTAATTCATTTATGTTTTAATCTTTAATTTGATTTCTGATTACACAAATTATTAATATTTTGTAAATTTAATTGACAAAATGTTTTAAATTGTATATGTTTCATTGGTTGTATTGGCATGGCCAAACGCTTATAAAAAGGATCTTTGGAGATGAAAACTAGCGAACATCTTCAGCCCATATCACTAAAATGAAGTACACCATAATTAAAATTCTCTTGCCATTTCTCGGCATGGAAGTCGAGATTCTCCAAGCATGTGTTACACAACAAGAAACTGTTTTACGTTATTAATAATCTCCCTCCAAATTTTGTGCGGTTGAAATTGCATTGTGCTTCCAAAGATGATGACTTGGGATGTCAGATGCTTTCCACAAACCAAGATTATCATTGGAGTTTTGTGATGATGTCGTTCCGAAAACATTGTATTTTTGTCATCTCTAGTGAGGTTCTAAGAATCAAGCTTTTGACGGTTATAAACAAACATGGGTGAGACCTGGAAGCGATCAACACTATTGGGTGGCAAAAAGTGATAGGAATTTATTTTTCAGAACAAAATACTCTGAGTTCGCTCATCCAAAAATATAATTGGAACAATTAGAGGCCAAGAAAAATTGTTATCCCACAAGGATGTTTTTAAATATTAAATATGAATGAAGTTCAATTCTCTCTTTAGTTTTATTTGTGTGCTACTGTAGTAATTGGTTCAAAAAGAAACACTTTTACTAAAAGAATGCAGAATATAAAAATAATTCTATTTTTTTCTTTTACACCAAAATAAAGCAATTTTGCTCAAATCCCACTACTTATTTTCAGACATATTAATTTTTTCATTTTGGTTAAATATAATCGATATAAAAAATTAATTTTTTTATCATGAAAAAATTATCTGTTATGGACCTGAGCTATGGTCAAAACGTTTATCATGGCTTTTAGCCATGGCAAATATTTTAGCTACCCTCGAAAAAACTACGATTAACAATCATTGCGTGGTCGTAGTTTATAATTATTTACTGTGACTATTTGTTATTAACCACGATATGTAAACAGGGCCTAAATTGATATTTAATTTTTTTTGGTAGCGTAGTTTTGTAAACAAATGATCAATGTTGGTCGATCTTGGTGAGAAATATTAAAGATGGCAAACTCTGTAAACAAATATATTTAACTAATCATACAAACTTATCAATTATAAATATTGGATTAGTATAGTCATTATAAAACAGAAAAATGAAATTTTAGTGTTGTGATTTATAGGGGTGGATTTTTTGGTTCCTACGAATTATTTTTACAATTTATTTTTGTAATTCTAAAAGTTTTGCGATTTTCATCTTTTATCTGGTAATTTGGCTGAAAAAGTTGCATGCGACTTCTACATGACCCACAAAAAAATTTTAAAAATACAACTGAGTAACCAGCTACCTGAAAAGTCGTATGCGACTTTTAATAGTAGTCAGCTACCATAATTTTTAACTATAGCTACTAATACTATAGTCAATAATAATTATTATTTCTAGTTAATAAAATAAAACTATTCATATTAAAAAATAAATATTTGATGTCTACAAAATTTAATCACAGGCATATAATATTTTATATATATCCTTGAACATTATATAGAATTTAATTTGAGATTTTTTCGAACTTCTAATCAAAAGTTGAAATGTGTTTTGACCTTTTCCTATATATATGCAACAATAAAATTATTTTAAGGAATATGTCTGAAAATAAGTAGTGGGATTTGAGTAAAATTGATTTATTTTGGTGTAAAAGAAAAAAAAGAATTATCTTTATATTCTGCATTCTTTTAGTAAAAGTATTTCTTTTTGAACCAATTACTATAATAGCACACAAATAAAACTAGAGAGAGAATTGAATTTCATTCATATTTAATATTTAAAAACATCCATGTTAGATAACAATTTTTTCATGGCCTCTAATTGTTCCAATTGTATTTTTTGATCAACGAACTCGGAGTATTTTGCTTTGAATAATAAATTCCATTACTTTTTGTAACCCAATAGTGCTGATCGCTTCCAGGTCTCACCCATGTTTGTTTATAAGTGTCAAAAGCTTGATCCTTAGAACCCCATCAGAGATGACAAAAACATAAAATTTTCGGGACGACATCGTCGCAAAAACTCCAATGAAAATCTTGGTTTGTAGAAAGCGTATGATACCCTAAATCATCATCTTTGGATGAACAATACAGTTTCGACAACACAGAATTCGGACGAAGTCTGTTAAAGACGTAAACAATTTCTTGTTGCGTAACACATGCTTGGACAATGAACTTAAACTTTTTTTCGCAAATAAGATTTTATGAATACATTGAACTATACTAATTCAATTTTTACAATTGATAAGTTTCTAATTGATTTTTTAAAGGGTGAATAGCAATTTATTTCCTTATAATATTAAAAATAAGCACATTACCCACTTATGAAAAAAAAGAATCATAATTCACCCTCTCTATACTTTTTAAAATAAGCCATTTACTTCCTTATACAAGGAGGTAAATTGCTTCATTTTAAAAATCATAGAGGGATAAATTGTTGTATTTTAAAAAATATAGTGAGGTAATCGCTATTTATTTTTTAATAAGGGGGTAATTTGCTTATTTGCAATATCACAAGGGGGTTACTTGCATTTTTCCCATTTCTTAAATATATTTGTTTACTCACAACCATGTAAAGAAGGTTAATAATTGCATTTAAGTTTTGCAATTACCTTGTCTTGATTAAAAATGATAAGAATTATTGATAGCGCTAAAAAGAATAAAAAAAATAAAAAAATGGATATGGGTCCTACTCAACCCAAAAAATTGAATCTAAAACATTGAGTTTGGGTCAAGAGACTTATCGACCATGTTTACTAGTTCGTATGGACTAATAAGCCTTTACATTAACTTTTGATTGTGCTTTTGTGATAGAATAGAATAGGGCTAACAAGCACATGTATTGGTGTGTTTGCTTTAGAGCAAAGCATAAGTTTACTTTAGTGTATAAGAGGCGATATTCTTCATAATCTCATTTCGTGGTGTGTTTATTAGTATTTTGGTTAGCTCCTTATTGAGTGGGCTGGTCCGATATTGGACCACAAATTTGGGCGATTTTAAGAAATAATAATTATGACTGATTACAAGTCGAAGAGAGCCGCCGGGATTGTATTGTATTTTGCTCCTCTTTATGTCATCAACTTTGTCGCATCAATTTCCCAGCCTACCCTTATTTTTAATGAGAATTACATCTTTTTTGGTCAAGTGCATGATGTAATTCCTTAATTGCTGTGACAACAATCCCATCAACACAGTGCTCTTCACCTTTCTTCAGGTATGGTCTGTTGGTGTCTATAGTGTTGATTCTTCTTCACATGAATCTTCTATTCCTCTTCATTTTTTAAATAATAAAAATATTCCATATGTGAAGATTTTAGCATTGTATATTGTTCTATATTGTCTATTAAAGTCTCTCTCTCTCTCTCCGATTTAATGTGTTTTTGGGGTTTAATACAATTTACCCTTCTCTGATATTGAAAATGAGTAAATTACCTCCCTATAAAAAATAATAGCAATTTACCACTTGTATTTTAAAAAAATGAGACCTCTTATTTTTAATGAGAATTACATCTTTTTTGGTCAAGTGCATGATGTAATTCCTTAATTGCTGTGACAACACCCCCATCAGCACAGTGCTCTTCACCTTTCTTCAGGTATGGTCTGTTGGTGTCTATAGTGTTGATTCTTCTTCACATGAATCTTCTATTCCTCTTCATTTTTTAAATAATAAAAATATTCCATATGTGAAGATTTTAGCATTGTATATTGTCTATATTGTCGCATTGTATATTGTTCTATTGTCTATTAAAGTCTCTCTCTCTCTCTCCGATTTAATGTGTTTTTGGGGTTTAATACAATTTACCCTTCTCTGATATTGAAAATGAGTAAATTACCTCCCTATAAAAAATAATAGCAATTTACCACTTGTATTTTAAAAAAATGAGACCTTACCTACCTATAAAATATAAATAGCAATTAACCACTAGTATTTTAAAAAATGAGCAAATTACTTCCCTATTATTACATGGGCCAATCAGGAGCCGAATAAACGACTCACATGACAACTCAATAAATAACACAAAGAAAACCAAAAATCGCGTAGCTATTAAACACGACTTCCATCCCGCTTCAAATACAAAAAAAAATGGCAATGTCATCATCTTCCCAAAGATCTGCAGCAAAAATGGCGAGCTTCATCTTCGAAGCTGGAACATTCTCAACAGCCCCCCACAAGTGGGATAATGATGCAAGGCAGCCACACCCAACTTGGCAAGTAAGAAAGCTAAGGTTTTCAGAGGTAGTGACTTAGTAAATAAATCAACAAGCTGATGGGAACTGCGAATGTGCAAAGGAGCAATCAAACCATCTTTATAAGCAGTTCTGACCACATGGCTATCAATCTCATTGTGTTTCATGCGCTCATGGAATACGAGATTCTACATGATGCAGGGCCGCTTGGTTGTCGCAAAAGAGATGAACTGGAAGAGCCATGTGAATGCCAAAATCGGAGAGCAAATAGGACAGCCATTTTAATTTACAGACAGTTGCAACCATGCTCCTATATTCCACCTAGGAGTGGAACGGAAACAGCAGATTGTTTCTTGGTCTTTCAAGAAACTAAGGCAGCTCCAAAGAAGATATAGTATCTAACAAGGGAATGGCGGGAATTAGTACATAACGCCTAATCTGCGTCGCAATACACAGTAAGCTCAAAGGATGACTGAGAAGGAAAGAACAAACCTTTCGACTGCTCACCTTTGAGATAACCTAAAACATGTAAGGCAGCCCTCCAATGGACAACACAGGGGTGATTGAGGAATTTCCTAAGCTACTGCATAGAATGTGATATGTCAGGGCGTGTGAAGCCTAGATACAATTGACGCCCAATTAACCTTCTATATTGATCAGGTTGAGGATGCAAGGGGCCGCAATTGTCACTGAGTTTAAGTCCTAAAGGAAATGGAGTAGACACAGACTTGGTAGATAGCATGCCAATATCTCGAATGATATCTTGAACATACTTTGTTTGGGCTAGATAAAGATCATCAGAATTTCGAGCAATCTCAAGCCCATGGAAATACCTTGCGTCTCCAAGATCCTTAATAATAAGGAATGCAAGTATAGTTTAATAGATTGAATAAGATCCAAAGATGGGGCTGTAACCACTATATTATCAACATAGACGAGAAGAGCTAGGAGGTCAGTATCAGTCATTTTGGTGAAGAAGCAATGGTCATAAGCAGATTGCGTAAATCCAAACTCTGTGAGCTTGAGGGAGGGCTCTACATCCCATTGACGAGAGGCTTGCTTCAACCCATAGAGGGATTGTCAGAGTTTGAATACAAGGCCAAGCATGGTAGAATAACCCTCAAGCAGCTCCATGTACTTATCTTCATCCAAACAACCGTGCAGGAAGGCGCTGTTGACGTCCATTTGCTGTAAGAGCCCAGCCATGGGAAACAGCTAGTGAGAATAACACACGTATTGTAATAAGTTTGGCTATACGAAGAAGTTGTCAGTGTAAAGCTTTGCTTAAGTGCGATCTGTACCTACTTCGATCACACTAAGATCGAAAGACCTCCTTTGCACATTTTCTTGCGGATCGTACTGGCTTACCTGCGTTGTTTCTTCATTGATCTCCACTGGTATGATTGTTTCGCTTATGTATACCAAGCAGAAAGTTATTTCTCCAACGGCAGATGTTGGCATAGTTTTGTAAACTTAAAGTACATCGGGAAGCTCCTCAACCCACGACCCCTCTACTCCTTTAAGTTGTGTCTTCAAGTGCTACAATAAGATCCTGTTTGTTACCTCGACCTGGCCATTAGCTTGAGGATTTCCTACTGCAGTGAAGTTCTACTGGACCTTGAGCTCTTTGCACCATGCTACGATGTTCCTACCTTGGAACTGGGTACCATTATCCGACACCCGTATCCAGGGAATCCCAAACCAGCAAATAATATTTTTCCAAATAAAGTTTATTACCTCTTTTTCAGAGATCTTTGCCAACGCTTCCCCTTCCACCCATTTGGAAAAATACTCTACTGGCACAATCAAGAGCTTCTTTTGAGCTGCAGCTTAGGAAAAAGCGCCAACAATGTCGATTCTCCATTGGTAAAATGGACATGCGACCTTAAGAGCTTCCAATGGGGTCACTGGTGAATGTAGCAGTCCTGTAAATTTTTGGCAGCTTTCACACTTCTTCACAAATTTCTTGGCATCCTCGACCAGAGTGGGCTAGAAGTATCCTTGCCTTAAAATTTTTTTAGCGAGCGATCTTCCTCCAAAATGATTCCCACAACTTCCTTCATGAACCTCTCTCATCACATATTGCGGTCTCTGATCATCCAAGCATTTTAATAATACCCCTTCTGCAATTCTTTTATGCAACTCTTCCCCTAACAATGTATAACTATTCACTTTGAATTGCAATCTCCTAGCTGCCATCGGATCGTTAGGAAGCTTTCTTTCTTTCAAGTATTGAATAAAGGGCATTTTCTATGAGTTTGCCTCTTCCACTACATGGATAACTTTTTCATCGATATTTGGGGCTTCTCTGATCATTACTGTGATCCTCCTCTCCTTTATCCCTTCAACCATAGCCCAAAATTTGTATAAAGCATTCGTTCTCACATTCTCGTCTCGTGGAATCTGATGGATCGCACACCTGTCAAACTTGCCCATCATCTCTTTTACCTTGGCCAGGTACTGTGTCATCGTCCATTCCTGGATCTCCTAGGATCCCTGCACCTGTATTGCTACCAATTGGGAGTCTGTATAAACATCTAACTGTTTCACTCCCCATCTAATATTGTCTGGAGCCCTTGAATAAGGGCCTTGTATTCCGCTTCATTGTTAGTCAGTGGAAAAGATAATTTTATCGCGATCTCGATCTCAATTCCATCAGGTCCTTGTAGAAATATTCCTGCGCCTCCATTTTTAGCATTCGAGGATCCATCAACATGTAATAGCCATCTTCCCTCCTCTTTATGCGTCTCTCCCACAACTTGGACTAGAAAATCAGCAAATAGTTTGAAACTTTGAAACTAAATATCAAACTCTCCTAGTTCCACTGCTCATTTAACCATCCTTCCCCATACATCCAGTTTCGACATGACCTGCTTCAATAGATGATTTGTCAACACCACGGTCAGATGAGACTGGAAATAAGGTTCCAATTTCCTGACTATCGTTACTAAGGCCAAAATCAACTTCTCAATCTGGATGTACTTCTTCTCTGCCCGTTATAATATTTTGCTCACATAATATATAGGGCTTTGCTTTCCTTCCACTTTGCGAACCATGATCGAGCTCACCGCCTCATCTGATACTACCAAATAAATATACATCTTCTCCCCAACCAAAGGATTAGCAAGAAGGGGTGGGGTAGTCAAATATGCTTTTAGCTCTTGAAGAGCTTTTTTGCATTTTTCTATCCATTTAAAATCTTTTACTGTACGTAAAATTTTAAAGAAAGGTAAGTTGCGATTAGCTAACCTGGCAATAAACCGGTTCAACGCCACAAACTTCCCCGTCAGCTTCTGGACATCGTTCACTAATTTTGGCGATCCCAACTGCATGATTGCCTGTATCTTTTCTGGGTTTGCCTTGATCCCCTTTCACTTACAATATAACCAAGAAAATTTCCATCCCTTACTCCAATGGTGCACTTGGCAGGACTAAGCCTCATTCCATAAGATCGCATGATGTTGAAGGCCGCCTCCAAGTGCTCCAGGTGGTCGCCCTCTTTCTTGCTTCTCACCAGCATGTCATCAATATATACCTCCATAGTGGTCCCTATTTTGTCCTTGAACATTTTTTTAACTAACCTCTGATAGGTCGCTCCAGCATTCTTGAGACCAAAGGGTATAACATTATAGCAATATACTCCTTTCTCTGTCACAAAGGCCGTCTTCTCTCTATCCTCCTTTGGCATGAATATTTGATGATAACCTTGATAGGCGTCCTTCATACTAAACAAAGCACACCCTGCTGTTGAGTCTACCAATAAGTTTATTCGCAGTAGCGGGTAAGGATCCTTTGGACATGTCTTGTTGAGATCCATGAAATCCGTGCACATGCGCCATTTCCCTTTTGCCTTTGGGATGATGACAACATTTGAGAGCCAGGTTGTGTAATGAATCTCCATTACAAACCCAGCTCGCTTGTGTAATGAATCTCCATTACAAACCCAGCTCGCAACAGCTTCTTCACCTCTGCTTTGATTATTTTATTCCGTTCAACCCCAAACATCATTTTCTTTTATTTCACCGGTTTTTTAGGATCGATGTTAAGTTGGTGCACTATAACTAGGATCAACCTTTGAAGTCGGACAGGCTCCATGCAAACATGTCATTATTGTTCCTAAAAAAATCTATTGTCATCATCTCCATCTCTTTCGTTATTTGCAATCGTATGCGTGTAGTTTTATGGAACTCACCAGGGATGAGCTCTACTTCCTTATACTGTTCCACGGGCTCCAACCTTTCCATCTTTCCTCTTTTTACCACTTCATTCTGACCCTGCTTATCTTTTCTTTTCTCCTTCTTCATAGCCTCTACCTGCTTTATGGAAAGATTGTAACACTGCCATGCTACATGCCCATCACATCGCGCTTCCCCTATCCCATATTTCATGGGGAACTTCATCTTCAAATGATATGTGGACACCACTGCTCTAAATTTATTTAACTCGTGTCGCCCTAACACAACATTATATGCAAATGGGCTATCCACAAGCAAAAACTGGATCATACAAGTTTTCCTTCGAGGTTCCTCTCTAATGGATACAGGCAAATCAATCACCCTTCTGGAACGACCTCGCTTCCTCCAAATCCGACTAGTGGGGTATGTACAGGCTTCAATTTTAGCTCGCCCAGCTCCATTTTCCTGAGCATGTTAGTAAAGATAATATCTATAGAACTACCATTATCCATTAATAGTTTATGCACCTGGTAGTTCACAATGACCATCCGAATTACCATTGGGTCGTTTTGATATACCGCGCTCAAACCCAAGTCCTTATCCCCAAAGACAATATCGTCTTGAGGTTCCACGCATAGGACCTGTCCTCCATACCTGTATCTACTTTCCCTTGCATACCTCTTGCGAGCCCTCGATGAGTCATCCCCTGTAGGACCACTCGATATAGTATGAAGGATTCCTTTCGTAGGTGCGCGTTATCGCGGGCTCCACTCTTGCCTACATCATCCTTTCGACTTCGTTCCCTGCTTCACGATTTGCTTATGTTTCTTGAAACACCACTTCTCTCAATTAAATGCTAGAAATAATCCTACCTTATCAGCCTCTCGATCTCATCTTTAAGTTGGAAGCATTCTTCCGTATCAACCTGCAGTATTTGTTAGAGTTTTTTGGCAGGTGTATCTCGCGTCTTACATGGCCATTGAATAAACCCTTCCTTTTCCACCATCAGCATGGCTCTTTCTATGATGGTGTTCAATAGAGTATATTTGTGATATCTAGGTTCGAACAACCCCCTTCTCTCTCGATCTTTCTTAGATCGACTCTTACCCTCTTTGGATCGTTCGCCCTTCATGCGACCTTGATCCCTAGTCCATTCATTGTCTTTCATAGCATTCATTTCTTCTTCATCTATGTATTTCTGTGCTAGCTCCATCAACTGTTCCGTTCCTCCTGGTGGGTCCCGAGCCAAAGCTGACGCAAAAAGCCCTTTTTTTAGCCCAAGAATTAATATGCTAACCATCATGTCGATTCTTAGATCTTGAACCTCCAATATTTCATTACTGAATCCCCCAATGGAGCTCTTAAGTATTTCATCATCTCTCTGCCTGATAGTAAAGAGGTATGTAGCCGACCATTTGTCTTTCCTCTTACTCGCAAAATAAAAAGAAAATTTCTGAACCAATTATTCATAAGAGTCAATGGTTCCACTTCCCAAATTAGTGAACCAATTCTTGTGCTTTACCTTTCATAGTAGTTACAAATAGCTTGGCTTTGATTTGTTCGGTCTGACCGTACAAATTCATCACCAGGTCAAAAGCTACAACATGCTCTCTTGGATCCTTGGTCCCATCATACATGGGAAGATCTTGAAACCGAAAGCCACTATCCACGATCTCCAAAAGAATCCTGTTTGTGAAAGAAGAACTAATATTCTGAGAGACGATCTCCCCTCACTTCTTCAATTCCTCAATTTGCTTTCCTAGCTTCTTTATCTGTCGATTAACATTATCTACCTCTGCCCTAGGGATGCCTGGCTGCCGTGAGATCATTTTCTTACTCGTTACCTCATTTGACATCGTTCTTTCGGGACCTTTTTCAAGTGCCCTTGAGATCTCATGCTCTTGCTCCCTTTCGACGTCCTTGAATAATTGTCTTCAAACACCTTCACGAGCAAGTGTCACTGTCCTCCTCTCATATTCAACTATAGCCTTCCTACTTGCTTCCACAATCATTTGTTCTTCTTTCCTTACTTGAGTTTTCTCTAAGTGTTGGTTTCTCCTCGATGATCATTCCATTTCAAACCCACTTGCTCTTAGATTTTTCACTGACGGCGCCAAAATGATGAAGGTTACACAATTCGGGTCGAGTTGCTGAACCTGGTACCTTGAGATCTGATCGTTGAATCCCTCTTCGAGCTTCCTACAAGTGGATCATAAGAGCAGAACACACTTTAAGCTTGATGGGTAGCCCCTAGCTAAGACCCTCCAGTGCTAAAGTTAGAAAAATGGGGTCGAAAGTGATCAGTGGAGAGCTTATGATATCAGAAAACGTAAATATTCATAAATGCAAGTATTTCAAGTGTACAGTACTGCATGGTAATCAGGTGATCCACCGACTGTCAAGACGGGAGGGTCGGGTCGGGCGACCAGACCCGCATTTCTTATGCGCGGATCTTGTCCTTAACTACAAATTTCTTTAAAATACAAGGGCAATTTGGTCTTTTGAAAACTACTCTCATCAGGAGGGTATTGACCTTTTTAGTCCTGTAACGTACGTTGGGGAGTTGAAATTTTTTATCCTAAATAAATTGATTTACAAGACTAAAATTATAATTTAATGCGGTCATGTACAAGTCACATGCAATATTCTGGCCAAATTACTGAAAAATAACTAAAATTATCAAGATTATAAAGTTACAAGACTAAATTACAAATAATACATTCATGGTTACAAAAAATGCCACCCCTAATTCAAGATTAATTGATTTATAGTATTACCCATAAAAATAATTGTATCACATTAATAATTAGTTTAACAGAAAAATCGAAAAAGCATTGGTTGCTATTTTGTAATCGAACTTTTTTACATTGGTAGCTCCATTGAAATTTGTGATCCAACGTAAAATTACAAATGTTTATTTTATGATACATCTACGCAATTTATACTCAATTTGAGAAGATATACAACTTTATTATTCACCTGACTGTATTTCATAATTGGCCTTTTTACCTATAATCTGTCAACTTTTAGTTTCGATTTGGATAATACATTTATGTTGATCTTTGTTTTGATTTTCTGATTACACAAATGTTCTATAAATTTTATTGATAAATGTTTTACAGTGTACATATTTCATTATTGAATGTGAATTACAACTCCCATTGGTTGTAACGGCATGGCCGAATACTTATAAAAGAAACTTCGAAGATGAAAACTGACGAACATCTTCAGCCATCACATTACTGAAATGAGATACACCATAATTATATTCCTCTTGCTATTTTTTGGTATGGAAGTCTAGATTCTCCAAGCATGTTCTTTCACAGCAAAAGAAACTGTTCACGTCAATAATAATCTCCCTCCAAATTCTCCGCCGTTGAACCTGCACTATACATCCAAAGATGATGATTTGGGATATCATACGCTTTCTACAAATCAAGATTTTAATTGGAGTTTCTGTGATGATTTTATCTCAAAAACTTTATATTTATGTCATCTTTGGTGGGGACCAAAGGATCAAGCTTTCGATGCCTTTAAAGAAACAGGGACAAGACCGACTGGTGGTCAGCATTATTGGGTGGCAAAGAGTGATGGAATTTATTATTCAGAGGTTTCTCCTAAAAGTTCTTTGACCAAAATATATGACTGGAGGAATTAGAGGCAATGCAAAATAGTTATTTAACCAATGGATTCTTTTAAATGTTAAGTATGAATGAAGTTCTAATTGCTACATTTTGAAAAACACAAAGGAATAAATTACTATTTTATTTTTCATAAAAAAACTGGTTGTCTATTTTTCATAACACAAGTAGGTAGATAGCAATTTTACACTCTTCTTCTCTATCTTAACAAGGTATACTTAAAAAAATATTAATGAATATTAATCTCTATATCCTTTTCCTATGATTTTGTCTTACGTTCAACGTGAGTTATGTCTAAAAATTGCATGAAAGAATAAAGATTGACACTATAAGAATGTAGAATACAAATTTAATTCACTATGTTTGGTTTTATTTTTAACTTATTTTGATGTGTTTTGTGCAGATAGAGAGAGAAAAATAAAGATAAATAAGTATGTCTTAAAGATAGTATGTATGTTTGGATTTATTTTTGGATAATATAAAATAAGTATGATATGTTTGATGTTATTTAGTAGGGGACAAAAACTATTGTTCATTGTCAAATCACGTCTCTTTTATATATATTTATATATATGTATGAGTATGTATATAATTTATTTAGTTGTAGAGCTTATAATTAGTGTAGACTTATTTTGATAAAAAAATAAATGAGGCACTGTTTCAAAACATCTAAAAACACCATCAAAACTTTCAAAACAAATCAAAGTAAACATTGTCCATGTTTTGGCCCATCTCAAAGATGAAGCAAAATTGAAACCAAACATTATGATTATTTTCTTCATCGAAATAACATAAATGTTAAAAACCGATATATGACTCATAGTTAAAACATGATTATATGATGAAATTGATGTTGGTGAAGAAAAAAAATTAACGGGTAATGTGTCTGTTTCCAGGCTGGGCAATGTAATTTTTTATCTAGTAAATTAGAGTCTTTTTATTTTTAGTCTTATTGATTACGATTTTTTTTGTGTCCAATAAGTTTTAAAAAATAGCACTTCTGGACTCATGATACATTTCCGTAATATATTTTAGTATAGTTCATTGAATTCATAAGGTGTTATTATAAAAGAGAAAAATGAAATTTTGGTGCTGTAACTTATTGGGGTGGATTTTTTGGTTCGGTATGAATTATTTGTTTTTAGGTAAATGTAATTTTCATTAAATAAATAGTACAATCGTACAATACAACACTGCTCAATTAGTGGCGTCTCCCTCGACAGACCAAGGGATACGTCAGAGTCTATATAATGCACAAGAACTAACAGAGCGAGCTAAAGAAGCACTAAGAGTCCTCTGTCTAACATCTTCCAAAATGAGTCCAGTAAGTGCGGTCGGTTCTCGCTCAAACTGATCAAAACGTCTCAAGTTTCGTTCTTTCCAAATATGATACACACATGAAGCCAGTAACACGCGATAAACCAGATTAATAATGTGCGTGGAGTGAGACTATAATAGTACAAGGTTGGGAATCGCTCTAGCCAAGCATCATTATTGAGGATACGGTCCAACCTCTTCCATAGGCTACTCAAGCTGGAGCTACGATTATGCCACGTGACTTTCTCACCCTGCATAGGAAGTGGGAGCAATCCCGTATCCTGATTACATGCATTAAACTCCTCCATGACCACCCTTATTTCACTAGAAATACCACAAACCTCACCGAGGATACGTATAGCATTAAAATCACCCCCTACGAAGCATGGATCATCCACACACTGACCCTCAAGTATCTCCAAAGATCGCCACAACTCTCAACACTGAGCTATATCATTAGCACCATGAATAATAGTAAATAACCACATTCACATGCGTTGCTCTAACAATCACACGGCAATGTATATATTCGTCACCAAATGCAATCACATGAATATCAAGTATGTCATCATCCCATGCAACCCATATACGATTACCAATAGTCACAGAATCAACAAACCATTTCCATTGAGGTAGAATAAAAGATTGCATGCGATCAATATTAGTAATGCGAACACACGTTTCAAGAAGACCAATAAAGTGTTACCTGAACTCAGCTACTAAGTCTTTAAGTGCCAACTGATGGTCCCTTTTGTTTAGGCCCCTCATGTTTCACACAGCAGCATTCAAGATGGGTCACTAGTGGGGGGGCTGCTTGCATTAGGACCCCCGGTAATATCATCTGCATCATCAAGGTGATTAAGTGCATCAAAAGTATTAAAGATGACCACCTCATTACCCTTACTCTCTCCTTCAGTGTCTCCTCGTGCATCAGTTGTACCTTGAGGTTCAGATACGATAGGCTGTTGAGTGATGTTTCCATGTGTTGATAGGTCCGTATCTTCCTCCCCAATCTTATCCGATTTGGCTATGGGTTGCTGAACTCGTGCCTTCTGCACATAAACATTAACCGTGCCCATGACCTCCGTTAGCATTGGCCAAATTGATTTAACGTATTCCTTTAAGTGGTGAAAATACGACCATTTGCCCAAGAAATACGTGGTGAAAATACGACCATTTGCCCAAGAAATACCCCACTGTTGCCGCATTCTATCGACGGGAACCCTCGCAAATAGTGTCCAATGTGGGTTGCAAGATAATTTCGCCATTTTACATTATAGGAGGCACATAAGTCTATATCTTGTGAGTCGAATCATGAAAAATATTGACCATTTTATCATCATAATTCATGAAATTGAAGCATGGTTGAAGCGGTACATTACCGACAAAAATTCTGGTAGGCGATGCCGTCGGAATGTACCCATGAGCAGTAGTTTTTCCAGATTCTGCAGCGTGGACGACTCCACGAACCAGTGGCGGCTGACTGTGCATAGCTGCAGTTTTCCCAGTCGCGATAGATGGCTGCGCAAATAGCTCGGTTCCGGCTTCTAATTCTGTGCAGCAATTGAGTCTGCTTTAGCATCAATGTGAACAACAGCCAGCAGTTCAGCAGCAACAGATTTAGTGGAAATAGTTTACGCTGTAACAGATTCATCGGCAACAGTAATAGTTGGTGCACATGCCTCCTTCAATGGCCCAACAGCGACTCGCGCACTGAGAAGTGTACTCCCATCCCCACTCACTATTTTTCAGCGCACAAATAGCCAACAACGAGTCAGGAACAGATTCATGCAGTGTCCACGGCAAAACCTTCAGCGCCGCCGTTGAAGTTGTAGAAACCCTACTATCCGGCCCTAGGGCTCCGCCGGGGGTGCCTCCGTAATCGCAGCAACCTAACTGGTTTGCTCAGGCACCTTTGGCTACAACGTGCGTCGTGGCAGTCTCATCACCTGCTGTAGAGAACGCAGTGGTCTGTACATCATCAAAGGCATCGATTCATAACATCATCGCCATATTTCTTCGTCCATCGTCGTTGTAGCTCCTTCAATGCTGCGACTGATTCAGCATCGCCCTTATCTATGGCATGATTAGCTAATACCAGAAATTCAGAAATTCATAAATCAATCCTCGCTGGTACCCCTTCTATACGCGCGACGGCTATCTCGTTGGAGCCATGGGTACCATCCTCCACATCCAAACTGTCTATAGTGTTCCCGCCAACCGGTGGATCCCCGTCGTCGTCAGCAACAACCGCCGGTTCTCCCTCATCATCATCTGCCAAGACTTCTCCATGGCTACCATGTGTGTGAGTGTGTGTTTTGTAGGGTGTGGGAGTGTGTGTGTGAGAAGAGAGAATATCGGTTGTGTCCATCCTTTTTTCTAAATTACGTACACAATGACAAATATATTTTGTATGAATTATTTTCACAATTTAGTTATGTAGTTTTAAAAGTTTGGCGATTTTCATCTTTCTCCGGGTAATTTGGCTGGAAAATTGCATCCAACTTCTACATGACCCACAAAAATTTTAATCTTGTAATTTAAGAGAGCATTGACCTTTTTAGTCCTGTAACGTACGTAGGGAGTTGGAATTTTTTATCCTAAATAAATTGATTTAAAAGACTAAAATTGCAGTTTAATTGGATCATGCAAAAGTCACATGCAATATTCTGGCCAAATTACCGAAAAATAACTAAAATTATTAAAATTATAAAGTTACAAGACTAAATAACAAAAATTATATTCATAATTACAAAAAATGCCACCCCTAATTCAAGATTAATACAGTATTACCCATAAAAATAATTGTATCACATTAATAATTAGTTTAATAGAAAATTCGAAAAAGCATTGGTAGCTATTTTGTAATCGAACTTGTTTACATTACAGCTCTATTGAAATTTGTGATCCAACGTAAAATTACGAATGTTTCTTTTATGATACATCTGCACAATTTATACTCAATTTGAGAAGATATACACCTTTATTATTCGATTTAGATAATGCATTCATATTGATCTTTGTTTTGATTTTCTGATTACACAAATGTTCTATAAATTTTATTGATAAATGTTTTATTGTGCACATATTTCATTATGAATGTGAATTACAACTCTCATTGGTTGTATGGGCATGGCCGAATGCTTATGAAAGGAACTCCGAAGATGAAAACTAGCGAACATCTTCAGCCATCACATTACTAAAATAAGATACACCATGATCATATTCCTCTTGCTATTTCTCGGTATGGATGTCGAGATTCTCCAAGCATGTTCTTTCACACAGAAAGAAACTGTTCATGTCATTAATAATCTCCCTCCAAATTCCGCGCCGCTGACCCTACATTGTGCATCCAAAGATGATGATCTGGGATACCACACGCTTTCTACCCGTTCAGATTTGAATTGGTGTTTCTGCGATGATTTTATCCCAAAAACTTTATATTTCTGCCATCTTTGGTGGGGACCAAAGGATCAAGCTTTTGATGCCTTTAAAGAAACATGGATAAGACCGGCTAATGGTCAGCATTATTGGGTAGCAAAGAGTGATGGAATTTACTATTTAGATATTTCTCCTACAAGTTCCTTGACCAAAAAATATGATTGGAAGAATTAGAGGCAATGCAAAATTGTTATTTAACAAATGGATGCTTTTAAATGTTTAAGTATGATGAATTTCTAATTGCTACATTTTAAAAAACATAGGGGAATAAATTGTTATTTTTTTTTTCATAAGAGAACCGTTTGCCTATTTTTCATAACACAAGTAGATAGATTGCAATTTTACCCTTTTCTCTTCTATCATAACTAGGTATACTTAAATAAATATTAATGATGTTTAATCTATATCCTTTTCCTATGATTTTTTCTTAGGTTCAATGTGAGTTTATTGCTAAAAATTGATTGAAGATAAAGATTGACACTATAAGAATGTAGAATATAAATTTAATTATTTTCTTCATCAAAATAACATAATAGTTAAAACCCCATATATGGCTCATAGTGCTAACATGATTAAATGATGAAGAAATTGATGCTAGTGACGGAAAGAAAATTTGACAGGCAGTATGTCTGTTTTCAGGAGGGGAAATGTCATTTCTCGTTCAGTAATTTAGGGTCTTTTTATTTTTAATTTTATTGATTACGGGATTCTCACTTTTTGTGTTCACTAACTTTTAAGAAATAGTATTTTTTGTCTCATGATACATTTCCATTATGTATTTTAACAGAACATGAGCACGTGGTTGTTAGAGCTTTTACACTTTTGGTCTCATATACTATTGGATTCTTACTTTTGATCCCATAACTTTAAAAAAGTAGCATTTTTTGTCCCATGCACTTAATGATCATGTGTGTTTCCGTGAAATATGTAACAAAAAGGTGTTACAGGACCAAAAGTGCAATTATTTTAAAATTATAGAACCAAAATAAGAATTTCGTAATCAATGGAACCAAAAATAAAAAAACCCCTAAATTATAAGACGTACGAAAAATATCATTTTTCCATTTCTAGGCACAAAATAAGGCTTCATATCTGATTCTAGACCTATAATAGAAGTTGGTGGACGGACCTTACGGATCCATATAATGGACCCTAGCAACTATTTATTTCCATTAGCTTGATTATTTAATAGATCATATATACATATTTTTATATTAGATAAATAGAAAGGCCCACTTCCTACATTTGAAAAACATTCCCAAGTGCCGACAATAGGTTTTGTGTCAAACATCTACATAGAAATATAAAAACTGCAGAATTTAATTTAAGGGGTTGGCTTTCAAGAGGGCTCTGTGGAGTGCTGCCAGGGGATGCTTGATCCAAGGGATTCTGGGCATTAGTGCTACTATATGCAGACTTATAGGAGACAATGTAGGTAAAGACTGGATATATGCAACCATGCTACTTGACTTAGTCTCGAAAGAAGAGGCAGACCTGAAAAATAAAAACAAAGAGTCATTTGCCCACCTGAAATGCTATTTTGACCAGAAATGCCATTTCACCTCATGGGCAAGACGTCTAGCGTTCAAGTTTACTATTCAAAGGACTCTTCAAGTTTTGTTGACCAAAAATTATGATTGGATCAGTTAGAGACAATGAAAATTTGTTAGCTAACTGAGGATGTTTTAAAATAGGGATAATTACTCTCTTCTTTTCCAAGGTTTGGCGTAACGATATATAGATTTTTTGTAGTTTGAAAGATTATATCTAGCACCCCTGATGTTTGCTTCCATCAAACAAATAAGTCCCCAGTTAGTCAAGATTCACTGAATTTGCTGATATTAATAAAAAAATTGAAAAAAATTATATTTACCCCTGATTGACTTACTACTAACTTATAGAAAATTAAATAAATCTTTTTATGACCAAATTATTCTCATACATCTTCACACGTTAATACATGTGAGAAGATATATATTCACCATTATAAGGGTAGTTTCGTATAAAAAGAATTGTTTAACCTATAGTAAGTCAAGTTTTAAGTCAATTAAGGATAAATATCAACTTTCATTCTATTAATATCAACAAATTCAGTGAATTTTGACTAACAGAAGGACTTATTTGTTTGACAGAAGCAAACCTCAGGGGTGCTAGAATGTAATTTTTCAAATCACAAGGGGTCTACATGTAATTACACCAAAACTATGGAGAGGGGAGTGTAATTATCCTTTTAAAATAAATATAACTAGAGTTTAATTCTCTTTTTATTTTTTTTTTTATGATTTTATGTTGATATATATTAGGAAAAATTACATTTTGTCATCCAAATTATATATATTTTTACACTTTTATCGGCAAAAAGTTTTTGTATCAACTTAACATCTCAATTTTGTGGAATTTGCACTTTGTCATATATGCTTGTTGATTGTTCTCTCGAAAAATATCACATGTTGTTTATATGTAAAACGTATCATATCACTTAACTGTTAAATATCATATGTGAACTGCATGTGATATTTTTTCGATAAAAACTTGATTGAAAATTAGTTGTACATGACAAAGTGCAAAATTTCATAAAGTTGAGATGGTAAGTTGACAAAAAAAAAATAAAGTTTAGATGCCAAAGTATAAAAACGGTCATAATTTGGATAGCATATTGTAATTAACCCTTAATATTATAACAAATTTTGTTATAATGTTCAAGGAATAATTAAAAGATTAGGCTAAATTTCATATTACACCCTGTATTTTTTTAAAATAGCTAAAAATCCCACTTTATTTTAGAAATCGGCTAAAACCCCCGTGTGTTTTAATAAAATCAGCAAAAGAGTTTCTAATGGAATGGGGAGGCACTCGCATGAAGTGCGTTTTGGCTTGATTTTTGCGTATTTTGACATTTTATTGCTTTTAATTGGCTAAAATACCTCTATATTGTATCTAAAATTATTCTATCAAATTGACTTTTTAATTTTTTTTTGTATTTTTCTCTCTTCTAGAAATATATATTCTTTTACTTTTAAACATCAAAATAAAAAAATTATATTATAAAGACTAATATACTAAATTTTATTTTTCAAATTTAGATATGTAGATGAATATAAATATTAAGCAATTATAATAATTATAAGTTATAAACTAATTTAAATACAATAATTATTATAATTATCTAAAATTATTTTAAATTAACTAAACAATATATTTAAACTAATTTAAGTACAATCTAAAATTATTCTTAATTAACACTACACAAAAATTAGGGGTTTGCACGAATTCCCCTACCTATCCAGAGCCCGTGCAATGTAGGAATGGGTATTGGCACTTAAGAGCAATGGAAGTAGGAATGGGTATTGGCACTTAAGAGCAATGGAAGGTGGTATGGCAAAATCGTTACTAGATTGAGCATCTACCATATAAACGTGCGTGGGAGGGCCCGTGTAATACAGGTGGATGTCCCATTTGAGAAATTCAATTATAATCCGGTATAAAATCCTTCATATACAAGTCGAAATTTAGATTTTTGAAATGTCATTGGGACGGCTATAGGAACGGCTTTTTCGATCATTGAATTATAGCCATTTTACTTTTATTAGGAGCAGTATTAGTAATACAATATTAATAAAATAAAAAATACCATTTCAATGTATATCAAATTTTGGAATGGTATTTGAAACACATTCCGTCTTAAGTAAAACTCATAATTAGGAATAATTTTTCGCATAATTCATTATGTGTGTACTTAGACCTTTCCAAATTATACATCATTTTCGAATATATTTACTAACTATCATCTTTTGGACATCAATTATCATAGATATAGGAATGTTCATTGCAAGACCGTCCCTAATTCTATTAATGTGTTCCAAACAGAGTTCCAACTATTTACCATTACTATTTTAGAATGGTCTTTGCAACGGATATTGTAATTGTTTGTTTGGAACACATATTGGAACAGTTTGGCCATTCCAAAATTATAACCCAAAGAAATAGGGATCATGATGTCATCTATTAAGTTTCAATCCTCATGTGTTCCAAAACACATTCTAATATGAAACGGGTTTCGGAAAGCTTTTTTTATCCGTGCCAAATTCCACCATCTTTTGTAGTGATCATCTCCAAGTGAACCAAAAAAAAATCCTAGTAATTGCCCACAAATGTGACAGTAGTGTTTGTTTGTTGGTTGTATTTTTGTTGGCATATTATTACTTTGAACATGTAGTTTTTGTGCATCATTATGTCGGGTGGGCATATTGTGACTTTGGACACGTAGTTTTTATCAATCATTATGTCATGTTGGCATATTGTGACTTTGAATATGTAGTTTTTGTGGATCATATGTCAGGTTGGCAAATTGTCACTTTTGACTTGTAAAATGTTAAGCATGATCTAGTGATATTTAAACTTTCTTATGTTTATAATGATTCTAGCATATATTATTGAAATTTAATTTTTAAGACTGCAATTACCTCTTCTATGCTTGAAATTGCCTACAAAGAATGTCTAATAGTAATAAAATATAATCTTCTTATATATTAAAGAAAGGGCCATTTTCAACAATTTTTCCATATATTAGGTACAAACTCAACATTTAAATACATAACACAATTCTTACATTTAACTCAACATTTAAATACATAACACATTAAAATTCTTACATTTTAATCCATAAGGGCATTTTTATCCTAAACAATTAGATAAAAAAAAATACTAAAATTCAATTTCCAGTAATGCCAATGTTAATTTCGATAGTTCACTACAAAATTCTAACAGAGCCGTATCGTTTGGGTCTAGACCTACGTTTGGGTCAAGTATCGTCCAATGCTGAGAATGCTCAAAATTTAACTGTTTTGCACAGTTTTATTAAAACAAGTTTGTTTCCCTTTTATACTAACTTGTAGTTACTATTAGCTTAGCAAATTTACAACACAAATGGATGGGTCTAGACTACGATTGGGTCAAGTTTCGTTGAATTCTGAAAACGTTCAAAAGTTAGCCGTTTTGCACGGTTTTATTAAAACAAGCTTGTTTCCCTTTTATACTAACTTGTAGTTATTACTACGCTTAGAAAATTTAAACACAAACTCTTGGGTCTAGACCTACGTTTGGGTCAAGTTTCGTCCAATTCTGAGAATGCTCAAAATTTAGCTGTTTTGCACGGTTTTATTAAAACAAGTTTGTTTCCCTTTTATACTAACTTGTAGTTATTATTATGTTTAGAAAATTTACCACACTAATGCTTGGGGCTAGACCAACGTTTGGGACAGGTTTCGTCGAATTCTGAGAGCGTTCAAAATTTAACTGTTTTGCATGGTTTTATTAAAGCAAGTTTATTTTTCTTTTTATGCTAATTTGTAGTTATTATTACGTGTAGCAAATTTACAACACAAATGCTTGGGTCTAGACCAACGTTTGGGTCAAGTTTCGTCGAATTCTGAGAACGTTCAAAATTTAGCTCTTTTGCACGGTTTTATTAAACAAAGTTTGTTTCTTGTCTTTATTGTTTTCTTGCTACTAAGAGTACTGATCATACTGTGTCTTGTTCCAATTCTGTCTATTGTACCTCAAATGTATAGCATAAACGTCTAGGTCATGCCTCTTTACAGGCAATAAAACATATATTGACCATTCATTGGTGTTGATAATGATAACATCCCTTGTGAAATCTGTCACAAAGCTACGGATACTTGCATTCCTTTTTCAATCAGTGTATCACAGTATGATATTCCTTTCGAACTTGTCCAAATGGATTTATGGGGTGTTGATGCTACCTATAATCTCTCTGGGGGAACCTACGTTTTAACTTTGTTCAATGACCACTCAAGATGCTTTTGGATTTTCATCCTAAAACAAAAGTCCCAAGTACCTGCTATTTTGAAACATGTTTGTTCCTTGATTTCCAATCAGTTCAATTGAAAGATAATGACCTAAAAAGGTCTAATAATGGTGTAGAATTCATCAATCATGAATGTCAAACACTTTGTTCCAACTTAGGCATCATATATCAAACCTCATGTACATGCACCACTCCATAAAATGGTCGAGTTGAAATGTTAAATGGACACTTGTTGAATGTAGCTAGGGCCTTGTTATTCTAGGCATCTTTTCCCATAAAATTTTGGGGAGATGCAATCCTTACAATAACTTTTTTGATCAATAGAACACCCACAAAACTCTTGAAGTGGAAAACTCCTTTTTGATATGGATTTATAGTCCATTTTATTTTTCAGAGATGTACAATTTTATGAGCATATGTTTCAATCAAGAACTAAATTTTTCAAAAAATGACCAAACGTGAGAAATGTTTGAATCAAGAACTAAATTTGTTAAAAAATGACTAAACGTGAGATGCTCAAGACTAAATTAGTCAAAAAGAAATAAATGTGTAAATAAAGTAAGTTACAGGACCAAAAGTGTAATTTTACCTACATTTTATATTATTATATATTAAATGTTTTTGATGAAGATGAATATGGTGGTGTGGAAAAATGATATTGATATAAAATGTATATATAAAAAGTTTAAATAATTTTAGATATTTTATTTTTTACGATGTCACAACGTGACATTGATATTTTTGTCTTCTAATAAAGTAATTTTGTCAATTACACATTTTATCCCTTTTAACAACTACAAAAATAAATACATTGTTAGACTATTAATAATAATCGCACAATCATTCATACAAAATAAATAAGTTATTAAATTAAAATGTCACCAAATATTCCAATATTAATCATGAAATTATCTATCATCATTTAATCCCATCCAATAAAGTAAAGGAGGCCTTACTCCCATATTTAATAGGCTTCTTTTTATATGTAGTATAGATAATACATTACCCCAAACAACAAATTTACACTTGGTTTTGTAATAAGATTTTATAAATCCATTGAACTATATTGATTTAATTTTTACAATTATAAAATTTTGATATAAAATGTATATATAAAAAGTTTAAATAATTTTAGATATTTTATATTTTACGATCTCACAACGTGACCTCGATATTTTTGTCTTATTATAAAGTAATTTTGTCAATTACACATTTTATCCCTTTTAACAACTACAAAAATAAATACATTGTTAGACTATTAATAATAATCGCACAATCATTCATACAAAATAAATAAGTTATTAAATTAAAATGTCACCAAATATTCCAATATTAATCATGAAATTATCTATCATCATTTAATCCCATCCAATAAGTAAAGGAGGCCTCACTCCCATATTTAATAGGCTTCTTTTTATATGTAGTATAGATAATACATTACCCCAAACAACAAATTTACACTTGGTTTTGTAATAAGATTTTATAAATCCATTGAACTATATTGATTTAATTTTTACAATTATAAAATTTATAATTACTTTTTTAAAATCTATTTTTTTCACGCAACCCTGTTATGATGGATAGTATGTCGTCAATTAATATGTGAATATCATCTTACTATAAATTAAAAGACTACTTTCACATGTAAATAAAAATAATAAGTTTAATACATTTTATGACGCACACTAATTACGAATGATAATATACTTTTCATAGAGAATTTGCACTGTACGAACCTCTTCTCCTTCATGAAAGACTATATACTACAAGTGAACAAAATATTAATTACTAGATATGTGGTAATGATTTTAAAATTATCATTAAAAATATATATTAGTGACAATAAATTTTATCATTAATTATGTATAAAGTTGTCACTAAATACAGTTAGTTGCACATTTGTAATGAAAACTTCAAGACAATACAATATAGTGATATTTATTATTTATTTTCACTAGAACGTCACTATACGTGTGAATAATCATATTTAGTGACAATTTTATGCACATATTTTTGTCACTAATTCTTATTAATAATAATTCTTTTAAAAATAATAGTAATTCTTAGGATCATAAATTTCATTATTGTGAAAAATTAAATATTCTTCCATAAAATAGGAAAAAGATGCAATTTTAGTCCTATAAAGCCGGGAGATGGAAATTCTGGTCCTATTCAAATTAAAATTGGCATTTTAGTGTTGTAACTTTAAAGAACTTGGAAATTTTAGTCCTTTATCCCGCTGATTTGGCCTAAAAATTCGACGCTGTCGGCCACCTCACCTTCTAAATTGAGGGTTTTGGTGAATTTGATGAAGTGAAAGTTCGAGTTGTAATTTTTATATTGCAACTTTAGTCCTTCATCTTTAAGCGGTTGACAATTTTGTCCCTCTAACTTTAGATGTAGCGTTTAGTTATCTAACTTGATATTTGGATTTTATAGCACTAAATCTTGACTTGTATTAAGAAAAAAAATTGGGGCTATTTATGTAAATCTATTTCGGATGATCAAAATGGTAGAGATAAAAATATGTGGTACTTTTGTTGAAAGACAGTAAAGAAATGAAGATATATATTTGCAAAAAGAATTATCTTTATATTATGCATTCTTTTTGTAAAACTGTTTCATTTTTAACCCAATTACTATAATAGCACACAAATAAAACTAGAGAGAGAGTTGAACTTCATTCATATTTAACATTTAAAAACATCCTTGTTGGATAACAATTTTTCATGGCCTCTAATTGTTCCAATTATATTTTTTGATGAGCTAACTCGGAGTATTTTGCTCTGAAAAATAAATTCCATCACTTTTTGCCACCCAATAGTGCTGATTGCTTCCAGGTCTCACCCATGTTTGTTTATAAGCATCAAAAGCTTGATTCTTAGAACCCCACCAGAGATGACAAAAATACAATGTTTTCGGGATGACATCATCGCAAAAACTCCAATGATAATCTTGGTCTATGGAAAGCGTATGATATCCCAAGTCATCATCTTTAGAAGCACAATGCAGTTTCAACGGCGCAGAATTCAGAGGGAGATTATTAATAACGTAAACAGTTTCTTGTTGTGTAACACATGCTTGGAGAATCTCGACTTCCATGCCGAGAAATAGCAAGAGGGAGATTATTTAAGGTGTACTTCATTTTAGTGATGTGATGGCTGAAGATGTTTGCTAATTTTCATATCCGAAGTTCCTTTTTATAAGCGTTTGGCTATGCCAATACAACCAATGAAACATATACAATTTAAACATTTTGTCAATTAAATTTACAAAACATTAATAATTTGTGTAATCAGAAATCAAACTAAAGATTAAAACATTAATGAGTTAGCTAAATTGAAAATAAAAGTTGACAAATTAGACGTAAGAAGGGCAATTTAAGAAATTGTTAGGTGAATAACAAGTATGTAGATCTTATGTTGACTACAAATATAGAAAAACAGAAAATAAACATTCCTAATTTTACGTTGGATCTCATTACATACCATTGGTTCTTTCAATTTTCCTGTTCAGCTAAGTATGCACGTGATACAATTATTTTTAAGGATAATACTGTAAATCATATTATCTTACGTTTATTTTTGGTAATACAATGAACTTAAACTTTATTTCCCAAATAAGATTTTATGGATTCATTGAGCTATCCTAATTCAATTTTTACAATTGATAAGTTTCTAATTGATTTGTTAAAGGGTGAATAGCAATTTATTCCCTTGTCATATTAAAAATAAGCACATTACCCTTTTATGATAAAAAAATATAGCAATTTATCCTCCTATACTTTTTAAAATGAAGCAATTTACCTCCTTATACAGGGAGGTAAATTGCTTCATTTTAAAATCATAGAGGGATAAATGATTGTATTTTAAAAAATATAAGGAAGTAAATCGCTATTTATTTTTTCATAAGAGGGTAATTTACTCATTTGCAATATCACAAGCAGGTTACTTGCATTTTTCCCATTTGTTAAATATATTTATTTACTCACAACCATGTAAAGAAGGATAATAATTGCATTTAAAATTTTCAATGATCTTGTCTTGAGTAAAAATGACAAGAATTATTGATAAAGCTAAAAAACAAAAAAAAATAGATATGGGTCCCACTCAACCTTAAAATTGAATCCAAAACATTGAGTTTGGTCCAGAGACTTATCGACCATGTTCACTAACTGGTATGGAATAAGCCTTTACATTGTGATTGTGATAGAATAGGGTAGGGCTAACAAGCACATGTATTGGTGTGTTTGCTTTAGAGCAAAGCATAAGATTACTTTAGTGTATAAGAGGTGATATTCTTCATAATCTCATTTCGTGGTGTGTTTATTAGTATTTTGGTCAGCTTGTTATTTAGTGGGTTGGTTCGACATTGAACAACAAATTTGGGCGATTTTAATATTTAATAATTATGACTGATTACAAGTCGAAAAGAGCAGTCCATTTGGGATTGTATTTTGCTCTCCTTTATGTCATCAACTTTGTCGCATGAATTTCTCAGCCTACCTCATTTTTAATGAGAATTACATCTTTTTTGGTCGAAGTGCATGATGTAATTCTTTAATTACTGCGACAACTCTCCCATCAACACAGTGCTCTTCACCTTTCTTTAGTTATGATTTGTTGGTGTCTATAGCGTTGGTTCTTCTTCACACGAATCTTCTATTCCTGTCCATTTCTTAAATAATAATAATATTCGATATATGAAGATTTTAGCACTGCATATTGTTCTATGTTGTCTATTAAAGTTTCTCTCTCTCTCTATCTCTCTCTCTCCGATTTAATGTATTTTTGGGATTTAATACAGTTTACCCTTCTGTGATATTGAAAATGAGTAATTGCCTCCCACTAAAAAATAAATAGCAATTTACCACTTGTATTTTAAAAAATGAGTAAATTACTTTTCAATAAAAAATAGATAGCAACTTATCACTTGTATTTTAAAAAATGGTAAATTGCCTCCTTATATTACATGGGTCAGTCAGGAGCCGAATAAATGGCTCACATGACAACTCAGTAAATAACACAAAGACAACCAAAAATCGCATAGCTATAAGACACGACTTCTATCCCGCTTCAAATATAAAAAAAAAAAACCCCAACGTCATCATATTCCCAAACATCTCCCTGTGGATGTTCTGCAGCAAAAATGGCGAGCTTCATCTCCGAAGCTGGAACATTCTCAACAGGCCCCCCACAAGTGGGACAAGGATGCAAAGAAACCATACCCAAGTTGGCAAGTAAGAAATCGAAGGTTTCCAGAGGCAAAGACTTAGTAAATAAATAAACAAGCTAAAGGGAACTGCGAATGTGCGAAGGAGCAATAAAACCATCTTTGTAAGCAGTTATGACCACATGGCAATCAATCTCATTGTGTTTCATTCTCTCATGGAATAGGAGATTCGCCATGATGTAGGGCCACTTGGTTGTCGCAAAAAAGACGAACTGGAAGAGACAAGTGAATGCCAAATTCGGAGAGCAGATAGGACAGCCATTTTAATTCACAGACAGTTGCAACCATGCTCCTATATTCCGCCTCGAAGTGGAACGGGAAACAATAGATTATTTCTTGGTCTTCCAAGAAACTAAGGCAGCTCCAAGGAAGATATAATATCGAGTAAGGGAACAGCGGGAAGCAGTACATGACGCCCAATCTGCGTCGCAATACGCAGTAAGCTCAAAGGACGACTAAGAATGAAAGAACAAACTTTTCGACTGCTCAACTTTGAGATAACGTAAAACACGTAAGGCAGCCCTCCAATGGGCATCATAGGGGTGATTGAGGAATTGGATAAGCTACTGCAAAAAATGTGATATGTCAGGGCGTGTGAAGCCTAGATACAATAGACGCCCAATTAACCTTCTGTATTGAATAGCTTGAGGATGCAAGGGGCCACAATTGTCACTGAGTTTAAGTCCCAAAGGAAATGGAGTAGACACAGACTTGGTAGAGAGCATGCCAATATCTCGAATGATGTCCTAAACATACTTTGTCTGGGTTGGATAAAGACCATTAGAATTTCGAGCAATCTTGAGCCGAGGGAAGTACCTTGCGTCACCAAGATCTTTAATAGTAAATAAGGAATGCAAGTAAAGTCTAACAAATTGAATAAGATCCAAAGATAATGTTGTACCACTATATCATCAATATAGATGAGAAGACCTAGGAGGTCAGTATTAGTCATTTTGGTGAAGAAGCAATGGTCATAAGCAAATTGCGTAAATCCAAACTCAGTGAGCTTTAGGGTGAGCTCTACATTTCATTGACGAGAAAGTTGCTTCAATCCATCGAGGGATTGTTGGAGTTTGCAAACAAGGCCAGGCTTGGTAGAATAACCCACAGGCAGCTCCATGTACATATATTCATGTAAACTACCGTGCAGGAAGGCGCTGTTGACGTCCATTTGCTATAAGGGCCAGCTATGGGAAGTAGCTAGTGAGAAGAACACATGCACTGTAATAAGCTTGGCAATAAGGGAGAAGTTGTCAATGCAATCCACCCTTGCAATGTGAGTAAATCCCTTTTCTACTAGACAAGCTTTATAACACTCCACAGAACCATCCTCACAAAACTTTGTCTTAAATACCCACATTCATCCAATGTGTTTCTTCCAAGCTAGTAAAGGAGTGAGAACCTAGGTATGGTTATCCCAAAAGCAGCAATTTCAGCCTTCATGGCATCTAACCATTCTTTCAATATGTGAATCATTTATTCGTCTCCTGATTGGTCCATATAATATGGAGGGTTAGTTAGTTTGTTACAGCAGTTTCAGGCAATTGCTCTTCTTTGTATTTAACCTGGATTCGAACCCCTCTCGGTCAGTTTTTTTATTTTTCCATTAATCAAAAACAGGGTATTCTGTCTGCAATTTATCTTTGATAATGGATTATGTGTGCTTGTTGTCTTTTGCAAGTTTTAACATGGTATCAAAGCCTTTTTCGTGAAGGTCTCTGTATATCCACACTACAATGTATACCTCTCTCTTCATGGAGGACGAAGTAGCTTCGTCGACGATGGGACAGAGATCGGGTGAAACTGCGTCTCAATATGAGAAGCATATGTTGTTTGTTCATCCTTCTGGGCATTCGCAGCTCACATTGACATCTTCTCCTTTGGATGGCACCAACTTTCTGGTATGAAAACGAGCAATTTACGTCTCTTTTGAAACGAATATTTCCAACACCAGCTCTTAGATCAATCAATTTTGAGAAATGGAGGCGCGTTAATCTGATAGTGACATCATGGATCTGGAATTCCGTGTCCAAGGACATGGTGGAATCATTCATGCATTTGAATACTTCGTGAGAACTGTGGCTCGTGATACAGGCGAGGTATGGGTGGACTAACGGGCCGTTAATTTACCAGTTATAGAGGAAATTGTCATCAATGGTACAACAAGGTTTAAGTCTTACAACATATCTAACAAACGTGACAAAGCTTTGGAATGAGCTCAATTGTTTGGCACCTGCGCCAATGTGTAAGTGTGGAGATTGTACTAGTGGTATTAACAAAGAAATTGATGAACTCACTTCATTGACTCAACTAATGCAATTTCTTATGGGCATTTGTGAAACCTTCAACAATTGAGGAAGTCAGATACTTATGCTTGATCCACTGCCCATTCTGGAAAAGGCTTTCTCTATGCTTTACACCGTTGAACAACAAAGAGCAATACAAATATCTACGAAGATAAGTACAAACAATGTGGCCTATCAACTGACTATGAAAGGAACTAAGAGGGATGATGATAAGTATGTGCAGAAAAAGAAGTTCATTGCAGATAAAGGAAATTTCCTATGCTCACATTGTCGAAGACTAGGACATGGAAAAGATACGTATTTTTAATTGCATTGCATATGTGACTGGTATAAATCTCTGAATGAGCGAAGGAAGAAGGGGAGAGCTTTTGCTACCAATGTCGATGTCAAAAGTGAAGGTATGTAGGGCACCTCTTTAGGAAACACTGCAGAAATGATGAGTGAATTGATTAAGCTGCTGCAGAAGGTAAACACTCCCTCAAATCCCATTACCAGCTATGCAAAGGCAAACACTCCCTTAGATCCCATTACCAACTATGCAAACTTTGCACAATTCGACGAGGCATTTGCAGATAATGCCGCTAAACTTACTTGTATTGATTTGGATTGCTAGATAATTTACAGTAGGGCCATCAATCATGTATGTGAAAACATTGTATTATTCCACTCATTTGTCAAACCCACTAATCCTCTCTTCATCCACCTGTCTGATGGTTCAAAGATTCAGTTTAATATGTAGGCAGAGTTAAATTGAATGATTATATTACTTTGGAGAATGTATTTCGTATTACTCAATTCTCTGTCAACTTGATATCTTTCAGCTAACTTTGTGGCCATACAAACTATCAGTTTCAGTTCGCTAAAGACACATGTTTCTTGCAGAACCAGGGCAATAGAGCGAACCTGGCTGTAGGCCAACTATTCAAGAATTTATACATCTTTAAACCAAGTTTCCTCTATCTCACTTTTGTTGTTGCTACTAAGAGTACTAATCATACTGTGTCTTGTTCCAATTCTGTCTATTCTACCTCAAATGTATTGCATAAACATCTAGGTCATGCTTCTTTACAGGCAATAAAACATATATTGACCATTCATTATGGTGCTGATAATGATAACATCCCTTGTGAAATCTGTCACAAAGCTACGCATACTCGCATACTTTTTCAATCAGTGTATCATAGTATGATATTCCTTTCGAACTTGTCCAGATGGATTTTATGGGGTCTTGATACTACCTATAATCTCTCAGGGGGAACCAATGTTTTAACTTTGTTCGATGACCACTCAAGAAAATTATGGACTTTCATCCTAAAACAAAAATCCCAAGTACCTGCTATTTTGAAACATGTTTGTTCCTTGATTTCCAATCAGTTCAATTGAAAGATAAAGACCTAAAGGTCTGATAATGGTGCAGAATTCATCAATCATGAATGTCAAACACTTTGTTCCAACTTAGGCATCATACATCAAACCCCATGTACATGCACCTCTCCATAGTAAGATATGTTTCAATCAAGAACTAAATTTGTCAAATAATGACGTGAGATGCTCAGGACTAAATTCGTCAAAAAGGAATAAATGTGTAAATAAAGTAAGTTAGAGGACCAAAAGTGTAATTTTACCTACATTTTATATTATTATATATTAATATTTTTTATGAAGATGAATATGGTGGTGTGGAAAAATGATATTGATATAAAATGTATATATAAAAAGTTTAAATAATTTTAGATATTTTATATTTTACGATCTCACAACGTGACATTGATATTTTTTTCTTATTATAAAGTAATTTTGTCAATTACACATTTTATCCCTTTTAACAACTATATAAATAAATATATTGTTAGACTATTAATAATAATCGCACAATCATTCATACAAAATAAATAAGTTATTAAATTATCATGTCACCAAATATTCCAATATTAATCATGAAATTATCTATCATCATTTAATCCCATCCAATAAAGTAAAGGAGGCCTTACTCCCATATTTAATGGGCTTCTTTTTATATGTAGTATAGATAATACATTACCCCAAGAATTTAGACTATCATCTTACTATAAATTAAAAGACTACTTTCACATGTAAATAAAAATAATAAGTTTAATACATTTTATGACGCACACTAATTCGAAAAGATAATATACTTTTCATAGAGAATTTTCACTGCACAAACCTCTTATCCTTTACGAAAGACTATAGACTATATTTGGTAATGATTTTAAAATTATCATTAAAATATATATTAGTGACAATAAATTTTATCATTAATTATGTATAAAGTTGTCACTAAATACAGTTAGTCACACATTTGAAATGAAAATTTCAAGACAATACAATATAGTGATAATTATTATTTATTGTCACTAGATCGTCACTTTACATGTGAATAATTATATTTAGTGGCAACATATTTTTGTAACTAATTCTTATTAATAATAATTTTTTTAAAAATTAATAGTAATTATTAGGATCATGAATTTCATTATTGTGACAAATTAAATATTCTTCCATCAAATAGGAAAGAAATGCAATTTTAGTCCTATAAAGCCGGGAGTTGGAAATTCTGATCCTATTCAAATTAAAATTGGCATTTTAGTGTTGTAACTTTAAAGAATTTGGAAATTTTAGTCCTTTATCCCACTGATTTGGCCTGAAAATTCCACGCTGTCGGCCGCCTCACCTTCTAAATTGAGGGTTTTGGCGAATTTGATGAAGTGGAAGTTCGAGTTGTAATTTTTATATTGCAACTTTGGTCCTTCATCTTTAAGGGGTCGACAATTTTGTCCCTCTAACTTTAGATGTAGCGTTTAGTTATCTAACTTGATATTTGGATTTTATAGCACTGAATCTTGACTTGTATTAAGAAAAAAATTGGGGCTATTTATGTAAATCTATTTCGGATGATCAAAATGGTGGAGATAAAAATATGTGGTACTTTTGTTGAAAGACAGTAAAGAAATGAAGATATATATTTGCAAAAAGAATTATCTTTATATTCCGCAGTCTTTTGTAAAAGTGTTTCTTTTTTAACCCAATTACTATAATAGCACACAAATAAAACTAGAGAGAGAGTCGAACTTCATTCATATTTAATATTTAAAAACATCCTTGTGGAACAATTTTTCATGGCCTCTAATTGTTCCAATTATATTTTTTGATGAGCGAACTCGGAGTATTTTGCTCTGAAAAATAAATTCCATCACTTTTTGCCACCCAATAGTGCTGATCGCTTCCAGGTCTCACCCATGTTTGTTTATAAGCGTCAAAAGCTTGATTCTTAGAACCCCACCAGAGATGACAAAAATACAAAGTTTTCGGGATGACATCATCGCAAAAACTCCAATGATAATCTTGGTTTGTGGAAAG
>NW_011628066.1:28129-40161 GCF_000512975.1 Sesamum indicum | reverse complement strand
GAGGGAGATTATTAATAACGTAAACAGTTTCTTGTTGTGTAACACATGCTTGGATAATCTCGACTTCCATGCCGAGAAATAGCAAGAGGATTTTAATTATGGTGTACTTCATTTTAGTGATGTGATAGCTGAAGATGTTTGCTAATTTTCATCTCCGAAGTTCCTTTTTATAAGCGTTTGGCCATGCCAATACAACCAATGAAACATATACAATTTAAACATTTTGTCAATTAAATTTACAAAACATTAATAATTTGTGTAATCAGAAATCAAATTAAAGATTAAAACATTAATGAATTAGCTAAATTGAAAATAAAAGTTGACAAATTAGAGGTAAGAAGGGCAGTTTAAGAAATTGTTAGGTGAATAACAAATATGTAGATCTTATGTTGACTACAAATATAGAAAAATAGAAAATAAACATTCCTAATTTTACGTTGGATCTCATTACATACCATTATTTCTTTCAATTTTCCTATTCAGCTAAGTATGCACGTGATACAATTATTTTTAAGGATAATACTGTAAATCATATTATCGTACGTTTATTTTTGGTAATATAATGAACTTAAACTTTATTTCTCAAATAAGATTTTATGGATTCATTGAGCTATCCTAATTCAATTTTTACAATTGATAAGTTTCTAATTGATTTGTTAAAGGGTGAATAGCAATTTATTCCCTTGTCATATTAAAAATAAGCACATTACCCCTTTATGATAAAAAAATATAGCAATTTATCCTCCTAAACTTTTTAAAATGAAGCAATTTACCTCCTTATACAAGGAGGTAAATTGCTTCATTTTAAAAATCATAGGGGGATAATTGATTGTATTTTAAAAAATATAAGGAAGTAAATCGCTATTCATTTTTTCATAAAAGGGTAATTTACTCATTTGTAATATCACACGCAGGTTACTTGCATTTTTCCCATTTGTTAAATATATTTATTTACTCACAACCATGTAAAGAAGGCTAATAATTGCATTTAAAATTTTCAATGATCTTGTCTTGAGTAAAAATGACAAGAATTATTGATAGCGCTAAAAAACAAAAAAAAAATGATATGGGTCCCACTCGACCTAAAAATTGAATCCAAAACATTGAGTTTGGGTCTAGGGACTTATCGACCATGTTCACTAACTCGTATGGACTAATCCGCCTTTACATTAACTTTTGATTGTGGTTTTGTGATAGAATAGGATAGGGCTAACAAGCACATGTATTGGTGTGTTTGCTTTAGAGCAAAGCATAAGTTTACATTAGTGTATAAGAGGTGATATTCTTCATAATCTCATTTTGTGGTGTATTTATTAGTATTTTGGTCAGCTTGTTATTTAGTGGGTTGGTCCGACATTGAACAACAAATTAGGGCGATTTTTATATTTAATAATTATGACTGGTTACAAGTCGAAAAGAGCAGTCCATTTGGGATTGTATTTTGCTCTGCTTTATGTCATCAACTTTGTCGCATGAATTTCTCAGCCTACCTCATTTTTTATGAGAATTACATCTTTTTTGGTCGAAGTGCATGATGTAATTCTTTAATTGCTGCGACAACTCTCCCATCAACACAGTGCTCTTCACCTTTCTTCAGTTATGATTTGTTGGTGTCTATAGCGTTGGTTGTTCTTCACATGAATCTTCTATTCCTCTCCATTTCTTAAAATATAAATAGCAATTTATCACTTGTATTTTAAAAAATGAGTAAATTACTTCCTTATATTACATGGGTCAGTCAGGAGCCGAATAAGTACTCACATGATAACTCAGTAAATAACACAAAGACAACCAAAAATCGCGTAGCTATAAAACACGACTTCTATCCCGCTTCAAATAAAAAAAAAACAGCAACATTATCATCTTTCCAAACATCTCCCTGTCGATGTTCTGCAGCGAAAATGGCGAGCTTCATCTCCAAAGCTGGAACATTCTCAACCGCCCCCCCACAAGTGGGACAAGGATGCAAAGAAACCAGACCCAAGTTGGCAAGTAAGGAAACGAAGGTTTCCAGAGGCAGTGACGTAGTAAATAAATTAACAAGTTGAAGGGAACTGCGAATGTGCGAAGGAGCAATAAAACTATCTTTATAAGTAGTTCTTACCACATGGAAATCAATCTCATTGTGTTTCATGCGCTCATGGAATACGGGATTCGCCATGATGCAGGGCCGCTTGGTTGTCGCAAAAAAAACGAACTGGAAGAGACAAGTGAATGCCTAAATCGGAGAGCAAATAGGACAACCATATTAACTCATAGAAAGTTGCAACCATGCTCCTATAGTCCGCCTCGGAGTGGAACGGGAAACAGTAGATTATTTCTTGGTCTTCAAAGAAACTAAGGCAACTCCAAGGAAGGTACAATATCCAGTAAGGGAACGGCGGGAATCAGTACATGACGCCCAATCTGCGTCGCTGTACGCAGTAAGCTCATAGGATGACTGAGAATGAAAGAACAAACCTTTCGACTGCTCACCTTTGAGATAACGTTAAAACGTAAGGCAGCCCTGCAATGGACATCACAGGGGTGATTAAGGAATTGGCTAAGCTACTGCACATAATGTGATATGTCGGGGTGTGTGAAGCCTAGATACAATAGACGCCCAATTAACCTTCTGTATTGAATAGGTTGATAAGGGGCCGGGCCACAATTGTCACTGAGTTTAAGTTCCAAAGGAAATGGAGTAGACACAGACTTGGCAGAGAGCATACCAATATCTCGCATGATGTCTTAAACATACTTTGTCTGGGCTAGATAAAGACCATTAGAATTTCGAGCAATCTTGAGCCCTGGGAAATACCTTCCGTCTCCAAGATCCTTAATAAGGAATGCAAGTAAAGTCTAACAAATTGAATAAGATCCAAAGATGATGCTGTAACCACTATATCATCAATATAGATGAGAAGAGCTAGGAGGTCAGTATTAGTCATTTTGGTGAAGAAGCAATGGTCATAAGCAGATTGCGTAAATCCAAACTCAGTGAGCTTGAGGGTGAGCTCTACATTTCATTGACGAGAGGCTTGCTTCAACCCACAGAGGGATTGTTGGAGTTTGCATACGAGGCCAGGCTTGGTAGAATAACCCACAGGCAGCTCCATGTACATATATTCATCCAAACAACCGTGGAGGAGGGCGCTGTTGACGTCCATTTGCTATAATGGCCAGCTTTGGGAAGCAGCTAGTGAGACGAACACATGTACTGTAATAAGTTAGGCAATAGGTGAGAAGTTGTCAATGTAATCCACCCTTGCAATCTGAGTAAATTCCTTTTCTACTAGACGAGCTTTATAACACTCCAAAGAACCATCCTCACACAACTTTGTCTTAACTACCCACATTCATCCAATGTGTTTCTTTCCAACTGGTAAAAGAGTGAGAACCTAGGTATGGTTATCCCAAAGTGTAAGCGTGGAGATTGTACTAGTGGTATTAACAAACAAATTGATGAACTCACTTTATTGACTCAACTAATGCAATTTCTTATGGGCGTTTATGAAACCTTCAACAACGAAGGAAGTCAGATACTTATGCTTGATCCACTGCCCAGTGTGGAAAAGCCTTTCTCTTTGCTTTACACCGTTGAACAACAAAGAGCAATACAAACATCTACGAAGATAAGTACAAACAATGTGGGTATCAACTGACTATGAAAGGAACTAAGAGAGATGATGATAAGTATGTGCAGAAAAAGAAGTTCATTGCAGATAAAGGAAATTTGTTATGCTCACATTGTCGAAGACTAGGACATGAAAAAGATACATATTTTCAATTGCATGGCATACTTGATTGGTATAAATCTCTGAATGAGCGAAGGAAGAAGGGGAGAGCTTTTGCTGCCAATGTCGATGTCAAAAGTGAAGGTATGTAGGGCACCTCTATGGGAAACACTGCAGAAATGATGAATGAATTGATTAAGCTGCTGCAGAAGGCAAACACACCCTCAAATCCCATTACCAGCTATACAAAGGCAAACACTCCCTTAGATCCCATTACCAACTATGCAAACTTTGCACAATTTGACGAGGAGTTTGCAGGTAATGCCGCTAAACTTACTTGTATTGATTTGGATTGCTAGATATTTGTATTGAAAACATTGTATTATTCCACTCATTTGTCAAACCCACTAATCCTCACTATATCCACCTGCCTGATGGTTTAAAGAATTCAGTTCAATATGTAGGCAGAGTTAAATTGAATGATGATATTGCTTTGGAGAATGTGTTCAGTATTCCTCAATGCTCTGTCAACTTGATATCTGTCAGCCAACTTTGTGGCCATAAAAATTATCAGTTTCAGTTTGCTAAAGACATATGTTTATTGCAGGACCAGGGCAGTAGAGCGAATCTGGCTATAGGCCAACTATTCAAGAATTTATACATCTTTAAACCAAGTTCCCTCTGTCTCACTTTTGTTGTTGCTATTAAGAGTACTGATCATACTATGTCTTGTTCCAATTCTGTCTGTTGTACCTCAAATATATAGCATAAACATCTAGGTCATGCTGTTTTATAGGCAATAAAACATATATTGAACATTCATTATGGTCTTGATAATGATAACATCCCTTGTGAAATCTGTCACAAAGCTATGCATACTCGCATTCCTTTTCCAATCAGTGTATCATAGTATGATATTCCTTTCGAACTTCTCCAAATGGATTTATGGGGTCTTATGCTACCTAATAATCTCTCTGGGGGGAACCTACGTTTTAACTTTGTTCGATGACCACTAAAGATGCTTATGGACTTTCATCCTAAAATAAAAATCCCAAGCACCTGCTATTTTGAAACATGTTTGTTCCTTGATTTCCAATCAGTTCAATTGAAAGATAAAGACATAAAGGTCTAATAATGGTGCAGAATTCATCTATCATGAATGTCAAACACTTTGTTCCAACTTAGGAATCATACATCAAACCTCATGTACATGCACCTCTCCATAAAATGGTCGAGTTGGAATGAAACATGGACACTTGTTGAATGTAGCTAGGGCCTTGTTATTCCAGGCATCTCTTCCCATAAAATTTTGGGGAGATGCAATGCTTACAACAACTTTTTTGATCAATAGAACACCCACAAAACTCTTGAAGTGGAAAACTCCTTTTTGACATGGATTTACAGTTGATCCGGGTCAAATTCAGCAATCTTGTGAAACGATCTCAACTCAGACAGCTAACTCTTCCAAGACCAGATTTTGGGTTCCTTGAGAATAAAACAAGAACTGTGAGCTCGTCGGGCACGTCCCCGATAATGACCCTCCGACGCTCAAGTTAGGTTGATCAAGAGAAAAGTGTGTTATCTCAAAGTTCGATCTCAGAACAATTACCTTAATTACGGCGTTTTGGGTCTATTTATAGAGCACAGCTGGATACTGTTGGCTGGGCCACGTGGTCTTATCCCGCTGGCTTGCGTCCTGATCGGATGGTTGTCATTGTCTAGGTTTTCAAGTCCATTGTTCGATCCGGGTCGGGTGCTCCGTGACCCGCCCGTTGCAGAAAGCGCGGATTCCATGCGAATGGACCCTAATGCCCTTAATGAAGGGTGTTTTTGTCATTTCCCAGCAGATTACTGTAGCTACCGATCATTACTCCCCCACTTTTTCAAAGTGAAATGCGTTTGCCTTTGAAGAAGTTGAACGGTCGCGTCCGTCGATCTGTAGGTCTGTGGAGACGTGGCGTCATCTCATGGGTTGATCTGCGCCCGAATCTCCAGAGGAGTAAGTCTATAAATACCCCACTCATTCAAACACTTCTTCCTACCTCCTATATAGACTTTTAGCGACCAGTGTTTATAATTCAACGTTCGCATTCGATCTACAGCTTCCAGAGCCATCCTGTTCTAAGGTACAATGTCTTCTAGCTTTAGTTCGAATTCTAAGTCGAGCTTTGGTTCTGGGTTGTCTGCGACCCCTTTTGGGTCTGCTTCTGGGTCTGCTCTTGGTTCCTTCTCTACTTCCCCAAAAAGCAACAAAAAGTTCTCGGTTTCCAAAATCTCTGACAAACAAGCCGTACCTTCTACTCTCTCAAAATTCCAGAATAGGCTTGCTAGAAACCCTTGGGAAGCTGTGGTCAGTAGTGTTAGAACCCCTGTTCTTAAGATTAGGGAAAAATATTACATCCCGCCTGAGTATGAAATTATCCTCCCTGCCACTTTTGATTGCATGCACCGTTCTCCTTTTGGTTTCTGCGCTTTTTCTATCAAGCATCTTGACGCTGGACTGCGATTTCCTTTGGCTTCTCCTGTAGCTTCGATTTTGAATAAACTGGAGTTGTGCCCTATGCAACTCTCTCCCAATTTTATTTGTCATATTGTCCTTTTTGTCATAATAATGCAATACTTAGACATAGAACCCAGTTTGACAATTTTTGGAGCTTGTACTCTTTCACCACTTCCAAACGATCCGGTGATAGAGGTTTATTTTACCTTTCGGCCAAGCCTGACTGTAGATATCTGAGTACTCTGAAGTCGAATGTGTCTGGTTAGATCGCTATATTTTTATTCGACCTCCTAGAAGTGTCTGGCCCTTTAAAACCGAATAGTCTAAATATAAACCCGTTTCGAAAACAAGTGGAGGGGGGTTGGAGGGCGATCAGATAAATAGCCTAACGGCTTTTAAATACGACCCCAAGAAGCTTCTCACTGAGAAGGTTTTGCAACTGTCTGGGCTCTCTCCAGCGTCCCTCCACATCGAAGAGTCTTTAGGTGATTTTTCTTTCTGACATGATGTTTTCTTCTGTCGCTCTGCTCGAATTCGCTTACACGCTTTGATTTTTTCAGGTAGTATCATCATGAGTTCTCGTAATGCTCTATCACTGAAGGCGGCTGAATATAAAATGGCTAAGGGCAAGGCCAAGGGAAAGCAAGTCGCGCCTTTTAATGACCTTCCTCCTGCGCCTATTCCTTCGAGACCCCGCGAGCCTGCGAGCCCTGCAAATTGTCAGCCCATCTAAGTTGACAGCGAAGAGACTCCTTCCCAACCTCTCTATGGATATAACTCTAGCGATTTAGAGTTGAACCTGGACAATGCAAGTGGAGATCAAGGGGGTGAGTCTGAGAAATTGGATCGCGATAGTGGGGAAAGATCGAAGAAAGGAAGCGGGTCTCGCAAAAGCAGGGGTAGGGGAAAGATCCGAAGGAGAAAGAACTGATGGAACCCTCTGGTTCTTTAAAATTTAAATCTCATCGGCCTAGGGCATTGAGTAGGATGGCTAGGGAAGCTGCGGACAAGACTAGTCAAGCGGACGAGCGAGAAAGGTTCCTGAGGTTGGAACAGCTCGCTTCGCATTGGGAGGAGACCCGGGAAGTCATAAGGGGCCCTCAGTCGCATTCGTCTGAACCTCAGGGAGATCGAACGACTCCTAGGTGGGATTGCTCTTCCAGCACGGTGCTCTTCTCGAAAGCAGGGGGGAAACTTTCGACCTGTATAACTCTTTCACCTCCCTCCGCAACCAGAGTTCTTTGGTGACGAACAACCCTATTAGGATCGAGGAGTATGGCGTCCATGCCCAGCTGCAGGTAATCTCGTATTCTTGGATCGGCTCTAATGTTCGAACCCGAATAACTTTGCACGACTTTGTAGGCCTTAACATTCTTCCGGAGCCTGTTCATGAAATGCACATCCTATCACAAGAACTACATATTGACGGATAGGAAGGTGAAGGAGCTCCAGGCCCAACTGGCAGAGTGAGACAAGCTGGATCTTAAGCACGCGGACGAGATGGTGATTCTTGCTGAGAAGATCAAGGGTTTGGAGGGTGAGCTCGATGCCGCCAGGAAGGAAAAGGAGATCGCTTTATCTGAGAGGGATGTCGCCTTATCTGAAGGCAAGAGGGAAGGTTTTGAGGCTGGCCATGAGGTCGGCCTGATTGAGGGCCACAAGCAAGGTCTTGAGAAAGGCCAGGTTGGTCGCAATACCCTGGAGGAACACCATCGAATCTTGGTTGGTTCTCGTATGGCTGTTGTCCGCGACTTCCTGAAGACGGACACCTTCACAACTATTATGGAAATCAAGTCTGCCGACTCATTCGCCAAGGGTTATAAGACCTGTGAAGACCAGATCGAGAAGCTTGGTGGATTTCAAGAGTCGTTTGACCATAGTCAGTTGGATATCACACTTGACGGCGATCTCCAACCCTATCCCGCCGAACCTGTTCTGAAAGACGACGAGTTCGCTGCTCTGCGTGAAGAGCTGGAGGCTGAGGATGATGATTGATGCGATTTGGTCTCCGACTTTTGTAATAGAATCTCGGTCTAGATTCTGTTCTAACAATTACTCCCCTTGATATTTTTGTTGATCCATGCAACTGTGTATTTGAGAGCTGACCCTGAGGGGCATATTTTTGTGATGTAACTCTGTAAATGAAGCTTCATCAATGGAACTCATCTTTTGGCAATTCGTATGCATGTTATTTTGCATTTCCATTCGCACGTTTATCATCTTTGTTAAACGCTTCTTTCACCCCCATTTGATGTATCCCCATTTGTTAACCTTTCTCGAGTCGCCTATGTTCAGCGCGCCTTTTTCGGTTCATATACGTTGAACGCATCTTTTTCAAATCGTGTTTAATTGGATGCCTCTTTTTCAGTTGGCACGAGGGATGCGTCTTTTTCAGATCGCATAAATTGAACGCGTCTTTTTCAGTTCGCGCTTAATTGGATGCCTCTTTTTCAGTTGGCACGAAGGATGCGTCTTTTCAGATCGCATACGTTGAAGGCGTCTTTTTCAGTTCGCGCTTAATTGGATGCCTCTTTTTCAGTTGGCATGAAGGATGCGTCTTTTTCAGATCGCATACGTTGAACGCGTCTTTTTCAGTTCGCGCTTAATTGGATGCCTCTTTTTCAGTTGGCACGAAGGATGCATCTTTTTCAGATCGCATACGTTGAACGCGTCTTTTTTCAGTTCGTGCTTAATTGGATGCCTCTTTTTCAGTTGGCATGAAGGATGCATCTTTTTCAGTTCATGTTTAATACCCTGAAGACTTTGATAGTAGGTAAAAAGAAAAGCATAAAAACGTACGCAGTCTTCAAATTAATGTAATACGAACAGACGAACTGATTTCATAAATTGTTTCGGAGAAATTACAGTTTGTACAAGTTTCTTCAAGCATTGACATATGCAGTCGTGACTATCTCTAACACACAAGATGTGACCCTCCTAACCTTAGATTCGATTCTCATAATTGATGGTCTTTCACAGGCTCCTTGAGGTATCTTCTTGGGATTGATAGGCCTTTCACAGGCATCAGAATTCGATCTCTCTGTAGATGGCCTTTCACAGGCACCAGAACGCGACCTATTCGTGGTTGATGGCCTTTCACAGGCACCATAACGCGACCTCTTTTGGTTGACCGCCTTTCACAGGCACCATAACGTGAACTTTTCATGGTTGATGGCCTTTCACAGGCACCAGAGCGCGACCTCTTAGTGGTTGATGGCCATTCACAGGCACCAAAATGCGAACTCCCATGTTCATGCGTAAAACTTCTTAAGATTCTGTATATTCCATGGGCGCGGCAGATCTCGTCCCTACATATCCTATAGCTTATATGTACCTTTTTTTCGGATCTCGAGTACTTTGTAACAATATTGTTATTATTCTTAAAAATAATAATTACAATAAACCTGATTGCAACCGAAGGTAATATTTTTAGTTCAATAATTTTGTGCTACTCCGCAATAAACATGATTATGCTATTATTTGTTATGATAACTGTATAATGACGAGGTCGGTGGAATCGCCCTAGGTTCTCGGGGTTTTCATAGCAAATAAGTCTGAAATCAAAGCAACAAGTCAAAAGTGTTGGGGTACACCCAAAAAAATCACTCCGACGATTAAATTAGGAGACTATCGGTTGATTGGAAGTTGGACATATTGTTTTGTTTGTTAATAGGAGTTATATCTTTAATTTTTAATATAATTTATTATTCACATTTTTGTATTCATTTAAACTTACAATATAGAGTAAATTCTCCATATTATTTAATTAGTCTTCATATGGAATAAAATCTAGGCACAAAATTGATCTTTTTGACTGTAAAAGGACTTTTTTCCTTCAATTTCTTTCTTTCAAAATTCAAATATTTTTTCTCGTTTATTTCTAACATAAATACTATTATTTATTGGTATAATATTGTACTAATATTTTAAACATTTATTTTGAATGTATATAGTAGAAAAAAAAATTATGAAAAATCTTGTATTCAAATATGAGATCAAGAAATCTCATATCTATAGAGAAGACAACCAAACAGTAGATTTGCTTGCTAACCAAGCCTGTGTTATGATCTACTAACTAATGATCACATGCGAGGCAAGATTATAGAGATCACCAAACTTGACTCTTATGGCTTCCCCGACATCAGAACTATGCAGAGATGTGAGGGAGTTGCATTCCCAATTATGCTTTATTTTTCCTTAGCAGTGTTGGACTGTCAATGCTACCATACTTGTAGGTGCTTATGAGGATCCATGGATTGACTGTTGTATCCTCCACTATGCTTGTATGTTTGATGTATAATAGACTCATGTTTATTTTACTACTTTACTGTGCTTGTGAGGTGTCCTCCATTACGTTGCATATCTTGGACATTCTTATTATTTGTAAGTTGTATTCCTTAGTCTCTACTTTGATTTTATTGTTGTTGACAGATGTTTGGGGATTGTCCCCCCGCTTATGCTCTCTTTTGTCCAGCCATAAAACTGAGGTGCTCTCCTTTTCTGGCTGTGTTGGTTTGTTTGATTTTTTGTTGCAGGTACCTCAACCAATAATTTGAAGGATTCAAGTTGAGATATATTCATTGCTAATTGACGATGTGATAAAAATATTTTGACACGCCAAACTTTTGACTCAACTTGATGGTAACACTACAAAAAAAGGCAAGATTTTGGTAGATTTTGGAATGTTTAACTTTGGACGATGTCAAGATCACAAAACCTATTTGAACCGGAGTTTGGAATGGATGAAAAACTGCCCCTGCAGTTGGCGTTACAAAAATGTAGGAACGGTTTATGAAAAACAGTTGCAACTAGGGATGGTAATTGTATCGGTCGTTGAAATCCGTTCCTAATATCGATTTAGCCCAAAAAATTTTAATTTAAGAATTGGAACGGTTGGGGATTGTCTTTCTAATGGTTACTTATATTTTTTAGGTGAAATTTTATAATTTTATTTTGAAACTGTTTTTTTTTTCTAATTTGGATGAATTTAGGAACGGTCTTTGAAATATTTTTTTGCAACGAGTTATTGAATTTGGAACACACTTGTAGAATTATTTTAGGAATAGAATTAGGAACGGTTCATAGAATTTGGAACACATATTAGATACTGATTAGTAATTCTATTTGGAACGATTATATATTAATTTGGAACAATTCGTCTAGTTTAGGTATACTTTTTTGAGACAGTCTTTGTAACGGATTCTGGAACGAGTTTTGCTAAAACTTTTAATATTTTCTTTAGCATTACTAAACCCGTTCCTAATTTTTGAATGTTATATTTTTTTATAAACTATTAATATATTTAATAATTCTGTAAATTTATACATTTTAACAAATTTTATGATTATGTACATTATTATGTAACAATGTTAGTATGTACTGGGAATATTGTTGTAATTTATTTTTTTATGATTATTATGTAATTTATAATTATTTATATTTATTAATGTAATATTGTTGATATTGCATTAATTGTTTCAAAATTCTTTATTAATGTGATTATTGTGTAAAATTTTATTAAATTGCATAAATTCCATAAATTTGTGTAAATTACACATAAATTGCATAAACTACACATAAAAATTATAAATTACATAAATTACACATGTATTTCATAAATTACACATACAAATTATAAATTGCATAAATTACACATATATTGCTAAAATTACACAGAAATTGTAGAAATTACACATAAAAACTATAAATTGCATAAGTTACACATGTACTGCATAAATTACACATAAATTGCACATAAATTACATAAATTGTATAAATTTACAGAAAATTAGAAATTTTGAAAAAATATTTTCGAA
>NW_011628066.1:16593-27705 GCF_000512975.1 Sesamum indicum | reverse complement strand
GTATATAAACTATCTTGAACTTTTATGCTTATTCGAACTAGCAAGGTCTGGCAAGATGTTCCTATAATCATTAAGTTTTGTTTAAGTTTGATATTGATATCTAGACATCATGTTGATATTTTTTGTATCTTCTTTAGAATATTTTAACGGAGACACTATTTATGACATCAAATTTTAGATAGGTAAAGACAGGAGAAGAAAACAAAACATGACTCACCGGTCCATTCAACCTATATACATTCACTAAACAAATATCCAAATAGGTAAATCATATTTTGCTTTCTTATTATTACGGTTACAATATAATCTTTATCCATAGGTGTAATAAATATGTGAGAAGTAGAATATATAAATGATCATCCCTATCCAATTAAATATAATGACATATTGTATTCTCTGAATAATGCTATATTGTATTTGTTGTCCGACAACACAATTGAAATATCATTTATGTTGAAGATTCCATGTTAATGCATGGAAGAGCACATTATAACTCAAATCTAGTATTTGATTTACTCCTTTGTCATTCTCCAAACCCCTCCCATGTTGAAGGATCATATCAAGATTTCTACACACATTTTTCCATTCTATTGATGCCTTTTCATGATGAAGAGTTCCTCCAATAACTGAAATGGGTAATGGTAAATAACCACATTTTTTTACTATTTTCCTTCCATATTCTTCCAACAACATTATTTCAGTTGTAGGTATCTCTGAATACATAATCAATGAATATAAGTTAATTCAAAATATTATAAAATTTGAATTTCTTATAAATATGTATAGTAATTAAAACAAATCAAAACAAGAGAATTTCGCCCTATACTTTCAACAAATAAAAAATAGAAATAAAATCTGAAAGCATAACTTTATATTGCTGAATCCATTTCTTTGTATGACTTTCTAAATGTTTCATTCACGTTTTAAATTAAACAAATTTTGTATCAAGAAATAAATTTTAAATTGCTATACAACAGCATTTTATACATCTAGATCAACTTGAAATTTACATAAGAAAATTCAAACAATCTTGTCATCATGAAAACTATAAAAAAAATTAGACTTAACAAAATAATCTTTTTCGCTAAATATATACTATTAATGATATCTTTAGTATCATTACTCTTTTTTCTATTGTCACTAACTAGAGAAAGAAGATTCAAAATCAATAAAATAAAACAAGAAATTTTACAAACTAACCTTGTGAATAGTTGTTTGGGAATGCTATCTTTTGAAGGAGCTCCCATCCTTCATCTTCATCCAAACACTTGAGATTGAGGACGTATCCTCTGGTAGCAATGTTTTGATTTCTGGTTGTGAGCAAAACTTTGCTATCTGCCTTTGCAATGGGAAAGGCACGCCTTAAGCAATTCCAGTGATCAACTTCCCAAACGTCATCCAAAACTAGGAGACATTTTCTGTCTCTTTGTACTTGGTACAACTTTCTGACCAATGTATCTTCGTCTTGCTCTTCACTTTCATTCGGAAGAAGTTGCTTTAATAGTTGTTGGAAAGTAGTTTTGGGTTGAAATTGCTGACTTACACAAACCCAAGCACTATATTTGAAGCACCGCTCCACGGCCTCCCCATTGTAAATTTTAGTAGCAAGAGTGTCTTTCCCAATCCTCCCATGCCACATATGGAAATCACTCCATTTGATTTGTCATCAGTTGTCAGAACTGATTCTAACTGTTTAATATCCTCCTTCATTCCTACAAAATATTTTTCAACCTCATGCCCATACGTTCTTCTTGACCTATCGGTATCATCTACCAATCTTGATGAGTTGTCTCCTACACTCGTAGACTCCGACTATTTGGTGAGGTCGGACATATGAGACTTCATATCTTTAATGTCTTCTCCAATTTGGTGCATTCTTGACCACTCGCTCAATATACAAGTGAATCTTTTGAGAACCAATTTAAGGCCTTTTCCTTTTCTTCTGGACACCACTTCAATGACATATCTTTCTAGCACATTCTCAGCTTGAATGGACAAATCGCGAAGTTCAGCGATCCAATTCTTGACTGTCTGTGAATTGTACAGATCTTACCTCCTATCAGCATCCTTCAAGAAACAGTGCATGATGTTGAGCTGCCTACGGACTTCCTCAACCTCACCGCCCACACTCGATAGAAACTTTGCTTCCTCAATCAATAAGTCCCGAAGTGTTTCAAGTGCAATTGTTGCAACAGAATCAACCATTTTACTTTGTATTTAGGTGATTTTCTGGAGAAATGTGTTGGATCAGTAGCGGCTAACTGCAAAGTGGATGGATGTTATTGATCTTTTTAATTCACCAACTGCCTTCATTTTATATATGCGCATACCAAGTTCTATTCCTACTTGACACAAATTCTACGCATGCTACAAATTCTTTTCTCCTCTTATCTTTTCTTGTAAATTGGAAGTTTTAGATTCTTTCTCCCATATTTCACACTTTCTTGATTCTCACTTTTAATTTAAGTTAAAGCAAAAGAATCGGCTACTCATAACACAAGTTCAAGAAATCCCTTTCAGATTTAATTTAAATTCTACTCATAGGTACAAATTCTTTTCTCCTCTTTCACACAATTTTATTGATGGGTATTGACTCAATCCAAATATAATTTATTTTTTTTAATGGGTTTGGATTTGGACCTAGGTTTAGTAATATTTATTGGATTTGAGTATGAGTCTGAGTAGGGTCTCACCCTATCCATTGACACCCCTATACTATCAATGTATCCATATCAAATTAGTGATTGGTTAACTATAATACTAATTTTAATTAATTATATATATTTGATATTAATTATTGATGATTGCATAATATAATTATAATTAATTTATTAAAAAAAATTATGATCGGGTTTTAATAATGATCAGTACCATGATCCGCATTGATCCTTCAATCTATATTATATAAGATATCAAATTAGTGATTGGTTAACTATAATACTAATTTTAATAAGATGTGAATGCCAAAATGCACTTAAGTGTGAAGCACATGGACTACAATCAGTCTATGGGAAAAGTTAAGATATTTCAATTGCTATGCATTTTTTATTCATTTAAAAGAATGTTAAATATATCTATGAATTCACATCCATCTTAAACATAAAAATTAGAAAAATTAATAACATAAGACGTACATGGCTCACCCAATTTGAGCTACATCCAACAAATAGAACGTTTACGACATCGAAAAATGATGATGAGGAGTGTGCAAAATGACTTTCAGAAGTAATACAACTCTAGTCTAAAAAATATAAGTCTTGGACTATTACATGATACTGAAATAGAGCATGATAACTTAAAGTACCTTATTAATAAGAAAATTTAAACTATATGATAATTTACATATAAAATCTGCGATACATGAATAGTTGTGATTGTTTGAAATCCAACATTCTTGTCCTATGCTACACATATTTAGAAGAGTACATAACGTCCTTTGTGAGTACATCACAGGCAAAAGTCCATTCGATGGTTTGCTTGGCTTCTCTCTGGTGAAAATCCCTATGCTTTCCATAACTCAACTTTGTCAAATCAAATAACTCTTTTTGGTATGTTTTTGAACTGTGGATCCTGATCCGGCTTTATGAGTTAGATCCTGATCCGGGTTTATGTAACTCATGAATCTGCATTGTCGACTTTGTCTTAGTGGGAGAAACTTGTGTGATTGTGAATGTGGCACTGCAAAAAAAAAAAAAAAACTCGATTTGGAATGGATATTTTGTAGCGGGTATGTGAAAAATCCTTCAGACTTCTGTGTTCTTACCTGCTCTCACCTACTCTCTCCTGCTTCTAGCTAGCACCTATGTATTGGTGGAATGGGGACTCCTTAAAGTTGCCGACTGCAAAAGCATTTGCCAATGATTTTTTCATTAATCAAGAACGATAGATAATTCATCCATATATATCCTCAACTTAGGAATAGTGAGAAAAATCGTTGTTATCATATACCTCTAGTACTCATCCAAATAGACAAACTCCCACACGTTGTAGCATTTAGTCTAATAAACAAACTAGAAAAAAGCAAACCAACAACATAAATTTCTATTTGGTTGATCATTGTATTAACTTTCTTCACTCTTGATCAAGTCATCACGAATGCATAGCCACCTCCGTCCTGATGCATCATGGCATCTATAGAATCTCCATCCTCCATTTCCATCTATGTATAAAGTCAAAAGTAGCAATACAAATAAAAAAGTTTCATAGTTATTAGATGTTTACGTTAGCAAAAGCAAGCGATATGCAAGACTTAAGTGCACGTGACTTTTCCGTCCGAAAATCAGCCATGCATCATAAGCCCAAAAACATTACTATGCATTAGAACTTCAAAACTAAACTATACTTACGAATGATAATACATCAACGCAAACTAACGCAAATGCAAGAGAATAATTACATTTCCGCTATCATAATGTTATTTTTCGGCAAATTTCATCATTGTTTTCTTTGATGTTACAATGGTAGGAACAAAAATTTTACTTATATAGTAAAAAAGGGGTTAAATGCAGTTTACCCCATGTGATATGTGAAATGAACAAATATTTTCTAGGAAAAAAAAATTGCAAATTACCCCACTATTTAGATGGGTGGGGGGTGGGGGTGGGGGGTAATTGGTTTCATTTTTCAAGACACATGGGGTAATTTGCTATTTTATTCACAACAGTTTTTTTTTTCAATTTCTCATATCACGGAGGTAAATTGCATATTTTCTATTTGTGCAGCAATTTGTGCATATCGTTATAGAATTACATTTAACATTAATTTCTAGCATCAAAGACGGAAATAAAGATGTTACGCGAAAGTATCAGTAGACGTTACCTCTAGGGGAGTTTTTGAAGCTTCGACGGGTTGGCCATCGTACACAAATGCTATTGCGTCGTAGTTTAATTTCTTCTGCTTACAGTAAGATGTAAATAAGTGTTGTAGTCTCTTGTCGAGTGGATACCGGTAGTAGACCTCGTCCCCGTCCTGCAATGACATAAAAATTAAGTAGTTCAAAGATAACTTGCATCAAGAATTAATTAACTACATTTGTATTACGGTGAGATATTCTAAATATGTATATCTATTATTATTAATTATTGATCTGAACTTCAAATATATAATTCATGGGTGAATAGCAATTTGCACCCTGTGATATTATAAATGAGTAAATTAGTCTTTTATAGGAAAAAAAAAAGATAGGGAGGTAGATTGGTGTATTTTAGATTTTATAAGGAGGTAAATCTAGGTCTTTCTCTAGCGATTCTTGTAAGTTTTGTGCATGCACTTGAACCCTCCTATGTGAAGGCATATAAACCTGCTCTGACCAGACACTTTATCGCTCCTCTAGCAAGGCCCTTAAGTCTTTCTTTGAGTAGGCACCCCCAAATTATCCTCTTTTGATGAGGCACACATATTTTGCTCCGTGCAAGCACACAACTTCTGTTCATAATAGATATATCTCCATTATTAATATTTTCTTTTAGAAACATAAAGCCCTACACTTGAGTAGACAACCATTAAGCCTTAATCCATAGAGGCACACGAGCCTTCCTCCATAGAGACAAATAAGCCCTACTCCTACAGGAAAGACGTGCTATAATAGCTAGTATTAAAGAAAAAAAATGCCATCTACACTCACAAAAGGCAGTTAATGACACCATCGCACCAATTTTTGAATATCGCAATTGCACCCCCAGTTAAATTAATTTAAAAATTAATTTTAATTACTCCTCTTTTTTTGTTTACAAAAGTGATTACGCATCATTTTAATACTACTACACTAACTTTTTTTATTGTGTCGATAATACCTTATGTTTTTTTTTTAAATGTGATTTGTTGGTTTATATATTTTCTTCTTAATTATATATAATATATTTTAAAATATAAAAAATTATATTTATATGCACGCAAGAATGACGTGCCACGATGAATAACTAGCATAATTTAAAAGATATTGACAGCTTGTTACAACATTAATACAGATTAATAGTTCAATGAACTCAACTTCTTTTTTTCTTGGAAAAATTGTAATTATCGTTCTATAAGAATGGAAGGTAACACTTTTGGTCCACTTAAAATTTATTTTAGCAACGAAGGACAATAATTTAAGAAAAGAAAAAAAGAAGCGCATTGCGGACATTTGTATCTGAAAATTTTCCCTAGTTACAGTTGCCATGCACATAATATGCACGTGACATTTTTCAATAAAATTGGTTATTTTATTGGTGAATATAAAGAAAAAACAGTATCAACATTATGAAAAAAAGCAAATCAAAGATAGTTAATTCATCCATATCCTCAACTTAGAATAGTGAGAAAAATCATTGTTATCATATTCCTCCAGTACTCATCCAAATAGACAAACTCCCACACGTTGTAGCATTTAGTCTAATAAACAAACTAGATAAAGCAAACCAACAACGTAAGTGTCTCTACGGTCTATTTGGTTGATCGTTGTATCGACTTTCTTCACTCTTGATCAAGTCATCACGAGAGCGTAGCCACCTCCGTCCTGATGCATCATGGCATCTATAGAATCTCCGTCCTCCATTTCCATCTATGTATAAACTCAAAAGTAGCAATACAAACAAATAAGTTTTATAGTTATTAGATGTTTACGTTAGCAAAAGCAAGCGATATGCAAGACATATGTGCACGTGGGACCTTTCGGTCTGAAAATCAGCCATGCATCATAAGGACAAAAATGTTACTATGCATTAGAACTTAAAAACTAAACTATACTTGCGTATGATAATACATCCAAGCAAACTAATGCAAATGCAAGAGAATAATTACATTTCCGCTATCATAATGTTATTTTTTTTGCAGATTTCATAATTGTTTCCTTTGATCTTATAATGCTAGGAACAAATATTATACTTATACAGTAAAAAAGGGGTTAAATGCAGTTTACCCAATTTGATATGTGAAATGAACAAATATTTTCTATGAAAAAAAGACTTGCAAATTGCACTAATTAGATGGGTGGGGGGTAATTGGTTTCATTTTTCAAAACACATGGGGTAATTTGCTATTTTATTTCACAACACTTTATTTATTTATTTATTTTTCCATTTCTCGTATCACAGAGGTAAATCGCACATTTTCTATTTGTGCAGCAATTTGTGCATATCGTTACAGAATCACATTTAACATTAAATTCTAGCATCAAATACTGAAATAAAGATGTTACGCGAAAGTATCGACAGACGTTACCTCGAGGGGAGTTTTTGAAGCTTTGACGCGTTGGCCATCATACACAAATGCTATTGCATCGTAGTTTAATTTCTTCTGCTTACAGTAAGATGTAAATAAGTATTGTAGTTTCCTGTCGCGCGGAAACCGGTAGTAGACCTCATCCCCATCCTGCAATGACATAAAAATTAAGTAGTTCAAAGATAACTTGCATCAAGAATTAATTAACTACATTCGTATTACTGTGAGATATTCTGAATAGGTATATCTATTATTATTAATTATTGATCAAAACATCAAAATATATAATTCATGGGTGAATAGCAAATCACACCCTGTGATATTATAAATGAGTAAATTTGTCCTTTATGAAAGAAAAAATAGGGAGGTAGATTGGTGTATTTTAGATTATATAAGAAGGTAAATCTAGGTCCTTCTCTAGCGATGCTTGTAAGTTTTGTGCATGCACTTGTACCCTCCTATGTGAAGGCATATAAACCTGCTCTGACCAGACACCTTATCGCTCCTCTAGAAAGGCCCTTAAGTCTTTCTTTGAGTAGGCACCCCCAAATTATCCTCTTTTGATGAGGCATACATATTTTGCTTCGTGCAAGCACACAACTTCTATTCATAATAGATATATCTCCATTATTAACATTTTCTTTTAGAAAAATAAGGCCCTACACTTGAGTAGACAACCATTAAGCCTTAATCCGTGGAGGCACACGAGCCTTCCTCCATAGAGATAGATAAGCTCTACTCCTAATGGGCTGGTTCGGAAAATTCCTGCTCCATATAGCATGGAGTAAGCTCTTCTTTCTCTAAGCATGTTTATGCCACTAATATTTTCCTGTAAGAAAAAAAAGTGGCTCCCTCTTCAAGCTAGTCTCTTGCCTCTGAGATGGTTATTCTAATAAGTTTTGAAGTTTCCATCTATTAGATTGAGGAGTAGAATGATGCCCATAAAAATACACTGGCCTAAAAAGGCCCAAGTTTTCCAAAAAAAAAAAAAAGAGATCTTCAAAACTCAAAAGAATGCAAAGCCAAAGTGGAGCCCAAGGGGCCCAGTTCGAGTAAGAGCTTAGAATGCCTTATGAAAATTTAGTTCGGGTAAAGCCCCCAAGGAGTCTAGCAGCAAATGCTTCTAAAAACATAAATTGGCCAAAAGAAACCCAAATTGGCTAAAATCCAAGAAGGCCCAGACCCAAGAAGTCCTCACAGGCCCATAAGGAAGTATAGATACTTGAAATCCCCTAGGCAAAGTCAAAATTCATTGTACAAGTCATTCATGTCGGATCTCTAAAGGTACATATCACTAAATCAAATAAAGACGAGCAGCCCCCTCGAGGACACTTGGTGCCTCCAACCAGAAGTAACCTTAAAACCTAAAAGCTTGAACTCCGGTTGGAATAAGGTATGTCCTCAATTACTTAATGTAAAATTTTGAAAAACATTCTTATCTCTAAAAGATACATTCACCTGCAACGGACTCCAATCCCGTCCCCCCAAGAATCGGGGGTCTCCAACTTCCAAGAAATAACCCTCAACCTAGTCCGGTGGGGAACTCCTAACTTTTGTGAGATTACCTCTACAAAATCTAGCAAGATTTAGCTTTATCTAACCATTTTGAGATGATGCTCCATCAAATCTATGAAAATCCTCCACCGAGTCACAGATGGATTCGATCATCTCCAATCAACTTACGATTACCTTTAAATAGAGAGCCCCGAGCTACAACTTTGGTTGAAGGGAATACTTCAATTTCATATTATTATTATTATTAGGGAAAAGTATTATTTTAGTCCGAAGTATGCCTAATTTTAAGTTTAGTCCGATAACTATGTCCATTTTTGTTTAGGTCTAGTAGCTTACGAAATTTCTTACTTTTAGTCCACTGACAGATTTTCGGACTAGTTTACCCCTATGCAACTTTGAAAGGCAGTTTTAGTCCATATTCACTCATAGGGGTAAAATTATTCGAAAATTTATTAGAGGACTAAAAGTAAGCAATTTCATAAGGTACTAGACCTAAACAAAAATAGACATAGTTATCGGACTAAAATTAAAATTAGACATACTTAACGGACTAAAATAATACTTTTCCCTTATTATTATTGTTGTTGTTGTTGTTGTTGTTATTATTATTATTATTATTATTATTATATAATACTATTATTATTGCAATGTTTATCAATCTTGGTTCTTGGGATTATCAACGGGAAAGATTCTTGATTTCGAGTAGATTAAGAATTACAAAAAAGAATCGAGTCGACAAACATGCCGAATCACTAGTTCTTGGTTATAAATCTTTAAAATCCCATAAAAAATATAAAAAAAAATCACATAAAAATCGTTTCTTGGTTATTAATTTTCAAAAGGATTAACATCAAATCAAACTAATCTAACCATACACAAAAAGGAGAATATATATATATATATAAGTAACAATTAAAAAAAAAAAAAAGGGAAATGAAAGAAGAAATGTATCTGAGATTTAATGGAGAGGGCAATTTTAGAAACAATGGATTGGTCATGATTTGGGTTCTTGCCGTTGGAAGTCTCTCCTGGTCTCATTTTCTTTCAGCCTTAATTTCAGTATGCGTGTGTGTGTGTGTGTGTGTGTTCGAACACAAACACAAATACAAATAAGAACGCCTCCTTTGATTCTCCTTTGGTTGCTGTTTTGAGTTAAAGCATTGAACCACTTCTGTCTTTATACACTTCAATTTTGTGTGTCTCTGTGGGTGTGTGTGTGTGTGTGATTTTTAGGTTTCCTTTCTCTGAAATGGAAATACATTGTATAGTAAGTATCTGGAAAAATAAAATATAATAAAGTCCGATATGGAATTTAATCAAATTGGAGACTCCTAAATTACAAATAGTAGAGGAAATAACATTGTTTTATCTCCATTTTTTAGAAATATATTCAAATTTAGTGATTTAAAATTTTACTTGAACTATGTAAACTGTAATGAGTTTATAATATATTTTTGGTTTTTTTAAGAATCAATTCCCAAAAATAAAATTAAATTCCCTAACATGAATATTTAACGTTATTCTTTCGTAAACACCCTCTCCTCACGTATTCTAATGATCATGTAATACAATGACCTTTCGACCGTTTATATGGTTTATATGTTAATTTTAACTATATTCGAACTTTTAGATATGTATACACTGTCGAATTGAATACATAATTCCGTTACCACTTAAATGTTATTTAGGCATTAATTAGTTCTGATCTAGGAATGTAGAGTAAGCGAGCTTTAAAATCTTTCAGCTATTTTTTTTTAAACTTGAGCTCGTTCACGAGTCGAGATGGAATCAGATTATAAATGTTTAGAAAATGAACCAAGAAGTCGAGTACTTCTTTTATTTTTTTTAATATATTTATGGTAACTATAGTTGTAATAACATTGTTGTTATTCTTAAAAATAATAATTACATTAAACCTGATTACAACCGAAGGTAATATTTTTTGCTCAATAATTTTGTGCTACTCCGCAGTAAACATGATTATGCTTTTATTTGTTATGATAACTGTATACATGACGAGGTCGGTGGGATCGCCCTAAGTCCTCGGGGTTTTCATAGAAAATAAGTCTGAAATCAAAGCAACACGTCAAAAGTGTTGGGGTACACCCTAAAAATCACTCCAACGATTAAATTAGGAGACTATCTGTTGATTGAAAGTTGGACCTAAATAATTGTTTGTCTAATAGAAGTTATATCTTTAATTTTTATTATAATTTATTATTCACATTTTTATATTCATTTAAACTTACAATATAGAGTAAATTGCTCCACATTATTTAATTAGTCTTCATATGGAATAAAATCTAGGCACAAAATTGCTCTTTTTGTCTGTAAAAGGACTTTTTTCCTTCAATTTCTTTCTTTCAATTTTCAAATATTTTTTCACGTTTATTTCTA
>NW_011628066.1:14961-16082 GCF_000512975.1 Sesamum indicum | reverse complement strand
CTACTTGAGTTTTATTGTTGTTGACAAATGTTAGTGGATTTTACCCCCGCTTATGCTCTCTTTTGTCCAGCCATAAAACTAAGGTGCCCTTCTTTTCTGGCTGTGTTGGTTTGTTTGATTTTTTGTTGCAGGTACACCTCCAACAAATAATCTGAAGGATTCCAGTTGAGATATATTCATTGCTAATTGACGATGTGATAAAAGTTTTTTAACACGCCAAACTTTTGACTCAACTTGATGGTAACACTACAAAAAGGCAGGATTTGGGTAGATTTTGAAATGTTTAACTTTGGACGATTTCAAGATCACAAAACCTATTTGGACTGGAGTTTGGAATGGATGGAAATCCGCCCCTACAGTTGGCGTTACAAAAATGTAGGAACGGTTTATGTAAAAAGCAGTTGCAACTAGGAATGGTAATTGTATCGGTCGTTGAAAACAGTTTGTAATATCGATTTAGCCCAAAAAATTTCAATTTAAGAATTGGAACAGTTGGGGATAGTCTTTCTAATGGTTACTTATATTTTTTAGGTGAAATTTTGGAACGGTATTTATAATCATAATTTTATTTTGAAACGTTTTTTTTTTTCTAATTTGGATGAATTTAGGAACGGTCTTTGAAATATTTTTTTGCAACGAGTTATTGAATTTGGAATACATTTGTAGAATTATTTTAGGAATAGAATTAGGAACGGTTCATATAATTTGGAATGCATATTAGATACTGATTAGTAATTCTATTTGGAACGATTATATATTAATTTGGAACAATTCGTTTAGTTTAGGAACACTTTTTTGGGACAGTCTTTGTAACGGATTCTGGAACGAGTTTTGCTAAAAATTTTAATATTTTCTTTAGCATTACTAAACCCGTTCCTAATTTTTGAATGTTATAATTATTTATAAATTATTAATATATTTAATAATTTTGAACAAATAAATAAATTTATACATTTTAACAAATTTTATGATTATGTACATTACAATGTTAGTATGTACTGGGAATATTGTTGTAATTTATTTTTTTATGATTATTATGTAATTTATAATTATTTATATTTATTAATGTAATATTGTTGATATTGCATTAATTGTTTCAAAATTCTTTATTAATGTGATTA
>NW_011628066.1:11644-14283 GCF_000512975.1 Sesamum indicum | reverse complement strand
AAAAAAATCCAAAATTATGATAAATTTTATGAATTTACATTTTGCGAAAAGTTATATAAAAAATTGAATTCAGTAATTTTTTATTTCAAAAATTAAAGATAAGTCTAAAAGTTAAACCTTAACAATCTATCTTTATTACTAATTAAGAGCACTATTTTGGTGTCTCACTTTTTTTGGTGGGTCAATTTTTTTTTTAATTATATTTCTTATTCTCAACTTTGTTTGAAAAATTACGAATAACTCCTCATTGTTTGAAATATTATAAGTTCCACCTTAATATTTGATAAAATCATATAATCGTTGGATGGAGGTTTAAAATTATCAACTTTGCCCTTGATGTATTTTTATCTTTTTTTCTAAAAAAATTAAATAATGGAAAAAAAAACATACATAGTGGATGAAATATTATCAACTTAGTAAAAAATTTTTACAAAATTTTTAAAAATAACTAAAATTATAATTCAAAATTCACAAGAATATTTTAGTCAGTTTACCACAAAAATAGATTAATTGGACTAATTATTACATCAATGTTAGAATCAAAGGTTGCATGGTAATTTTTCAAACAGAGAACATTACATTTATATATATTGTTATTATTATGAACTTTTTGTTTATATCGATGTATTGTAACTTAAAGAACAAAATTTATTTGCATTACTAATGTACACCATTTAATATTTCGATTGACTTTCACAAAATTAAAAAAGTTATGAAATAACCAGAACAAAAAAAAAAAGATTTACGAATTGTGATTTTAATTAATGCGTACATTACATTACACGGAACACATGCTAGTTAATTATACATTCATCAATTATAGTTATAAATAAGTGACACCTATAACTGGTATTAATTGGTATAAATGAAAATATCTGGAATGTGTTTGATTTTGTGATAATCTTCTCCTTCCCCATCCACCTAACATGGGAAGCTTCTCTAGTATTTCCATTGGGTCTTCCTCAATCCTTGTACCCACAAGCTGCAATTCTATCACATTTTGATATAGTTGAACTTCATAAGCTGGTAATTTGCTCACTCGATAATGTGTGATTCTCAAGTAATGTAGTGAGTGACACATCACCAACCTCCTCAAAAGAGTTGAGCCATCTTCCCGATTCGTATTGACATCCATGTCCATCTTGGGATATTTAAGAAGATGAGTGATATCATCAACCACATCACCAACCCAGATATCATCAACCATCTCCAATTCATTCAACCCTTCAAATTTCAATTTTTCGCCTCCAACCCTCTCATGATCATCTTTAAATAGATGCCTCAAGCGCTTCATTTTGTATATGCAATTAGGTAATCTCATTGTATTTTTCACATTCAATGTCTGCAAACAAGGTAGCTTGCATATAGATGGTGGCAATTCTTTCACAATACTATTTTCGAGACTCAATAGCTTCAACAGCTTCCATTTTGCGATTCCTTTGGGTAATTTCCAATTCTCAGATTGATAACCTTTGAATACTAAAGATCTTATGTTCTTATTGTCCCCAATCCTTTGACTAAGATCGTTATCCACTCCCACCGCATGAATAGCCAATCTATTTGTTTTGCAAATGGAAGAATCTCCTCCTCCCATCTCTCTATCCATAACCTCCAGAAATTCTTCATAATGTTTGGATTCATTTTTTGAGTGTTTTGTTGTGTTTTGTGGAAATAGAGAAAGAAAAACAAAGATAAATAAGTGTGTGTTAGAGATAGTATGTATATTTGGATTTGTTTTTGGAGACAATTTAAAATAAGTATTATATATTTAATGTTGTGTTTTGGGAGACAAAATTAAATATCCATTGTCAAATCATGTCTTTGGAGATAATGCAGTTTACCCATTTGATATGTGAAATGAACAAATATTTTCTATGAAAAAAAGACTTGCAAATTGCACTATTTAGATGGGTGGGGGGTAATTGGTTTCATTTTTCAAAACACATGGGGTAATTTGCTATTTTATTTCACAACACTTTATTTATTTATTTATTTTTTCCATTTCTCGTATCATGGAGGTAAATTGCACATTTTCTATTTGTGCAGCAATTTGTGCATATCGTTACAGAATCACATTTAACATTAAATTCTAGTATCAAAGACTGAAATAAAGATGTTACGCGAAAGTATCGACAGACGTTACCGCGAGGGGAGTTTTTGAAGCATTGACGCGTTGGCCATCGTACACAAATGCTATTGCATCGTAGTTTAATTTCTTCTGTAAATAAGTATTGTAGTTTCTTGTCGCGCGGAAACCAGTAGTAGACCTCGTCCCCATCCTGCAATGGCATAAAAATTAAGTAGTTCAAAGATAACTTGCATCAAGAATTAATTAACTACATTCGTATTACAGTGAGATATTCTGAATAGATATATCTATTATTATTAATTATTGATCTAAACTTCAAAATATATAATTCATGGGTGAATAGCAAAATCACACCCTGTGATATTATAAATGAGTAAATTTGTCCTTTATAAAAAAAAAAAGAAAAAATAGGGAGGTAGATTGGTGTATTTTAGATTATATAAGAAGGTAAATCTAGGTCCTTCTCTAGCGATTCTTGTAAGTTTTGTGCATGCACTTGAACCCTCCTATGTGAAGGCATATAAACCTGCTCTGACCAGACACCTTATCG
>NW_011628066.1:5582-10647 GCF_000512975.1 Sesamum indicum | reverse complement strand
ACAACAAATGAAATGCCAATAGCAAATATTCATTTTATTCACTGATAATATTACATGAAATCAAGTTGTCATCAAAATAGATTACAAGCATGCTAATCCAATTGGCTTTCAGGTCACCTATTCTAACATGCATATATACCAATGTCAATTTTGAAGGCAAACTTAAGTAATTATTTATATGAGAAACATTATACCCACTAATTTTTTTCATGTTCCACTTAGGCCTATCGATTATCATTTAAAAATATTTTAAATAATCCTAAATTTCATCAACTTGAACAACCACCACCTTGACTCCCCTGTTGTGGCTCTATAAGACCATTAATAATCTTTGAAGAAGCATTTACTACATGTAGGCCTTTCATCATTGCTTTACAAGATTTTCAACATACTCAACAAGAGCAAGTGCTGAAGACATATTGGGTATGGATCTCTGTAGGAATATATATTCTTGATTTTCCTTGTTGGTTTTATAGCTTTTAATGTATAAGTATATGCCAATGCCAATTTTGAAATCCTAATGAAGTAATTCTTAGAAAAGAGAATTATGAAATCTACTGTTTTCGTTCTTTTTCCACTCAGGCCTATCAAATTGTATTTGAAAATTTTCAAATAGTCCTAAATTATAGCCAGTAAATTTTCTCATTATTATTTTCCTATTATTTCGTCAACATATATAATTAAAAAAGGATATTTTAAATTCGAAGATCTTTTGCCTTTTCAAAAGCTTTTGAGGCGAGGAGAGGGTGTAGGAGTATTTTGAGGCTGTCACCGCGGCCCCATTGCAGGAGGAGCAAACTCCCATTTCTAGTATTATGGAGGGTACCAGTACGCCTTGGGTGATGCAGTGCAGATGATTCGGCATAGAGGATGGTTTTTGATGTTGCCAGGCTGGCTGTCTGGTCTTCTGAGTATAACCGGGATAGTGTGCCTGATAATGCTACGAGGTCGTATCCTACTAATGTAGGACCTAGTTCATATTGCGGTAGGTGGTACGATTATGTGTCTGGGCTGGCAAATCAGTTTAACGATGTAGTGCATGCAGCAGAGCAACCATTGGGGAACGGTTGCACCCAATCTCAATTGAAGATTGTTGCTGAGTTGGTGAATATCAAGGTCGTTGGCCATTTTCTCAGCATATATATGACCAAATATTCCAATGGGCTGATCATATAGTGACCCGTACTACGAAGAAATTGATAAGAAACTTAGGTTTACCTATTGGAAGATTGATGTGTGTAAAAATAGTTGCATGTTATACTGGAAGGTGATTTTGACTATTGCATGTTTTGTGGAGAAGCTAGGTACAAGTCAACCAGGACGCGAAATCCTAATCGCAAAAATACAGTGTATACCAGTCTTAGGTACCTGCCGATTACCCCTCGCCTACAAAGGTTGTATACTTCAGAAGCGATTGACGAGCAAATGACGTGGCATGCTAATAATCTAACGAAAGAGGGATCCGTATTCAATCCGTCTGATGCAGATGCATGAAGGCATTTTGATCGAGCATATCCTTATTTTGTAGTAGAGCCCCGTAATGTAAGATTGAGTTTGTGGATGAATGGGCGCGCACCGCATGCGCAGTACGGTCGTACGTACTCATGTCGCCCCATTATACTTACAGCATACAATCCCCACTGGGAATGTGCATGAGTGCTGAGGTGATAATGGTGATCCTCGATCCTTCCAATCCTAAACATTTGATCAATGTTTATCTGGAGCCTTTGATCGAGGATTTGCAGAATTTGCGGCATGTAGGTGTACTAACGTGCGACACTGAGAAGCGAGTGATTCACAATGCACGCCATGTTGATGTGGACTGTGAACGACCTACCCGCTTATAGATTGGCGTCTGGATGGAGTTCCACTGGTGCTATGCGGTGTCCAGTTTGTATGGAAGACGCACATTCATTTACCTACAGAACAGTAGAAAGTCATGCTGCTTTGACTATTACAGACAGTTCTTCCCCCTGGACCATCCAAACCGTAGGAACAAGAAAGCATTCAATAAGAACCGAGTAGAAAGGAATGGTGCACAACCAAGATTGATGGGAGAATAGATCCGCAAATGGGTTGGAGAGTTTAGCCCTACGGTTGAAGTGTCGTTGTCACTTGCGGACGGGTAAGGTAGCGAGTATAAGTGGACAAAGAAAAGCATCTTTTGGGAGCTCGACTACTGGTTGATGCATCTGATATGATGCAATCTTGGTGTCATGCACATTGAGAAAACATGCTTGACATTATATTCAATACCGTGATGGATATAAAAGGAACAACGAAGGATACTCTGAATACATGGAAGGACCTGAAGATCATATGTAACGGACAGAAGCTTGAGTTGGACAAAACGAGGATGAACGTGATGCCTAAAGCCGTATACACCCTGACTCTCGATAGACCGACATTGCGTTTCAAGAAGTTGAGAGAATACCTCCAAGTTCCGACGGACAACCATAATTATAACCTGCATAACCCAAATGGTACAGAATTAGTCGTTGAGCTTTATGTTGCTAATCAACAAGGAGCAGGTACATCCCGATCGGGGAACTGTAAATCTTATGACGAGTTTGACGACGATAGCTTTGATGAGGATTACGAGACTGAAGAAGACAAAAATTCTAATTGACATTTAGCATTTTCTATATCAAGTGTCTGTGTATTTTGCCGATAGAAATTAGTATAAATTAAAAAATTACCGATAATAATTTATAAAAATAGTTTACCAGCTAATTTAGAAGTACAACTTTCAAACTATTTGTCCATACCAATATTTTTTTTTAAAAAAACAAAACACATTTTTTTTTCTATTTAGGAATGCTCAAAATATCTACAAACAAAGTGTTATATGTAGATTAAAATAAAATGCCACCTCCAACGCCCTCGGCCCACTCCAGCCACCGTCTACTTTTTTCTTGTAGCACATCTCCAATAATTCTATCTACTTGGGGGGCGACCGACCTTTGCCTCATGTAGAAGAAAAAATATTTAGCATCTTGTTTATAAAATAATGATAATGCATTTAAATATTATTTACTTACCAACTTCCTCTTGTGTATGCCGATAGAGGACGACCCCCTCCCCCTGATACACAATTGAGGACACCGTAGAGTTCGCTGCCCGGTTGCCTTATTCTTTGAGGACTCCCGCTGGAAGTCCACGTTGGCCCAGTACGTCTGGAGTTGGAGCCAAATCTTGTTGGCCAGCCAGAGTGGCCTGACGAGGCTGGATAGAGTGATAGAAACTATCTTCCAGATTCACTTCCAACATGTTGAAAACCAAGAACATTAACTCATCGTCACAGTCCCACCAGTAGGTCATCTACAATAATAAAATTAAATAAAATATTAGTAAAATTCATTAAATAATTAGATTATTAGATAAAATAAAATTAATTTAAAATTGATTACGTTTGCGCTGTCAAACCAGAAATGCTGGTACTCTGGCAGCACCTACCTCAGATATGGCGACAGGTGGGGAAAATGTCCCCGTCACGACTGCATTGATGCACTCGTGAAAGTGGCGGTCAGATTTAAAATTACATGCTATATTAGACATTTTTAATATAAAATAATACTAAAAAAAATTTTTAAACAAATTTACCTCGCGTCATCGAGGCTGATGTACTGGGCGTGCTGATGGTAGTGGTGGAGCAACCGCCGGGGTGACAGACTTCTATATCCTCTCTTCCGCTGTCGGTCCAGCTCCCACGAAAATGGTAGAAGTGGCGGGGCACGAGCACGACCATGTGGTATAGGAGGCATACCACTAAACAAGATCTAAACAAATTATTCAGAAGTATTAGTCTAAATTTTACGGTTATTGACATTAATATTTAAATAAAAAAGCATATTCTAATTCTTACACATCGAAAACATTATCATGAAGTTATGATTATTGTACTCATTAATTATTTAAAATGTATAATTCTCTTCTGCATATATACAAACGGGCCAAGTATTGATTTAAGCTTGTTTACCCTATCACATGAACTTATTATTGTAGTATTCGTTACATTTATACATTTTAATCTATTAACATTATATTTTGTTAACAGATGAAGATGGATAAACATAACAAGTTCTACGAGCAAAATTCAATGAATGGGCTAACAAGAAAGGCATGCGTGATTTGTTTGTACGCAGTTACCAAAGAACTATACATTTTTAAATAATTATTAATTATTGGAAATATTGTCCTCAAGTTTTCTATTATTTCTATTGATTATGTAATGTTATTTTAATTTGAAATATTACCTTGATATTGTTATTGTTGATATTACTTTGTTAATAATATTATTATAGGGATTATTGGTCTAATTTTGTGATTATTGATATTATTATGTAAATGTTATTATTGAAAAAATTGGTCTAATATTTTTACTATTGACATTATTATGTAAAAACATTATTATTAGGAATATTGGTGTAATTTTTTTGATTGTTTACATTACTTCTTAAAATTTTTATTATTGGAAATATTGATCTAATTATTTTGTTATTTACATTATTATTTAAATAATACTATTATTGGGATTAACTATTGGTCTAATATTTGTGATTGTTTAGATTATGATGTAAAAATTATATTATTTGAAAATATTAGTCCAATACTTTTTATTATTTAAATAATTGTACTAATGAGATTATATATTTGTCTAATTTTTTTGGTTACTTACATTAAGATGTAAATAGTAGCATATTTATAAAATAAATTGCACATGTATACAATAAATTTCACAAGAAAAAAGCAATATGATATAATACACATAAGGATTGCAAAAATTATGGAATGTTACATGAGTAAATTGCACTAAATTTAACAATACTTGCATCAATTACACAACTATACAATTAATTTTGAATAATTACACAAACATTCTATAATTGCAGAATGAATTAAGGTTATTGGAAACATATAATGCTATAAATTAAATTGATACGTTCAGAAGATCAAGTATATTTGTATATATAAGATTGTTACTCTTATGTAGATGTAAGTGACATCTTATACTGTTCTATTGCATCGTCTAATCAGACTGATAAAATTTTTATCAAGCCGTTGG
>NW_011628066.1:2055-5548 GCF_000512975.1 Sesamum indicum | reverse complement strand
AAACCAAGAATAATCCAAAATTGAAGGGGTTTTATCATGCCAAAATGTTTCAAAATCAGGCAAAAATGTCCCATAAGGCTAAGAAATTTCCACAAGACTTTTTTTTTTTTTTCAAGAGTTAAGAAAATCAAGCACAAAAATATCTTCTCAATTTCAACAATCAGCAAGGGCAACAACCATTTTCAATCATGCAACCAACAACACCTATTTCAATAAACATGCTCAACAATAATACCCCCACACTTAAAGTCCACATTGCCCTCAATGTGCACTATGACATGCAACTCAAGGAAAAATTAAAAGGAGAGAGTTTAAGGAAGCGTCCCTGAGTGCATGTGACGAAGAGGTCAAGGTGTGGGTGGTTGCCTTGATGTCAGCCCGAAGTGTTCAAATAAACCCATCAAATTGGCTTCGATGCGAGCGATTTTGCGAGCTATGTCGTCCAAGGTTGTTTGTTGTGGAGTCGGAGGTGGCGGTGATGGTCGAGTGATGTTGGTGTTCTCTTCTTGCGCCGTTGTTTCGTTGTTGGTCTCGCTATTCTCATCATTGACTTCATCGTCATCGTCCTCATCATTGTTGTCTTCATTCGCGGTGTTGACATCCTCGTGTGGTGTATTGTTGTGAAGTGGTCGTGAAGTGGAGGGTGCATCTCTGATGGGCGACCGTCCTGCATCCACAAACTCAAAAAGACTACCATTTCTAGTGACAAGGCCCATTCGTATTAAGGTGGCCATGTCCAATGGTTCAGATTCACAAGCGATGTGAAGGTAATGGAACGAAGGACGAAAAACACCAAGATTAATTGCAATCAAAGTAATGTAAGAACCAAGAATTAAAGCACGATTTCGGTTAATAGAGGATTGGAATTGTGTAGCTAACCAAAATCCAAGATTTACTTTAATTCCACGTAACATACACCACAAGAAAAACAATTCAGCTTTAGAACAAATTCCAGATGTATCTCGACGACCGGAAAAATTGAAAGCTAAGAAACGATGAACAAGCTTGAGCACGGGGCTTTTCAAGTAATGACTTTTCGATCTACTAGGGTGATAGGCAAGGGGATCAGTAGACAGTCTACGCCATTCTTTGAAAGGATTAAAATCGTCACGATAATCACATAAAGAGTTAACGTATTCGTGAGTGCGTGCGTTTTCAGTGGTAGTGAAACCCAATGCAATATTGAACTCAGTCAAAGTCATAGAAAAGTGACGCCCCATTAAGCGAAATTTGATTACTCCTGGTGTGTCTAATGTGAGTGATATGGAGTAGTGAATAAAAAGTGGTGTAAAATTCTCTCGTGAGTTCAATATATGCATGTTCGGTACAATCAAAGAAACATTTCCAACCAATATTGTCAATCAATAAGGCACTACTATCAACAGCATGCAAAGTACGTAGAGTATCAGTGCTCAATATTTTCCATGGTAAAATAGAGCGAGTGCTAAGTAGTGCGTACCGATCCTTCTCCGCGCGGGTTGTGAATTTGAGAGTGCCGCTAAGGGCTTCAGATGACGGCGGAAATATGTCTACCGGGGATCACCATCATCACGAACATATACTCAGCACTCATGCACATTCCCAATGGGAGACTGTACGGTATAAGTATAACGGGCCAACATAAGTACGTACCACCGTACTGCCCGTGCGGTGCTAGCCCATCCGTGCAGAAATCCAATCTAACATTACGGGGATCTACTGCAAAATGAGGATGTGTCCGATCAAAATGCCTCCATGCATCTGGATCGGACGAATGGCACATGGATCCCTCTTCCGTTTGATTCTTGGCATGCCACGTTATTCGCTCGGCAGTCGCTTTTGAAGCATTCAACTTTTCCAGGCGAGGGGTAATTGATAGGTACCTAAGAATGGCATACGGTGTCTTTTTACGATTAGGATTTCGCTTACCTAGCTTCTCCACAAAACTTGCAGTAGTGCAGATCAATGTCGTCCTTCCTGTACATGCAACTATTTTTACACGCATTAATCTTCTAAATAGGTAAACCCAAGTTTCCTATTAATTTCTTTGTACTATAGTAATCATGGGGCAGGGTGTGGTTGCGGGGCATTATATGATCAGCCCACTAAGATATTTGGTCATACATATGCTGAGAAAATGGTCGGCGACCTTGATACTCACCAACTCAGCAACAACCTTCAATTGAGATTGGGTGCAACCGTTTCACAACGGCTGCTTGGATGCATGCACTATATCGTGAGATTGATCTGCTAGCCCAGACACATAATCAGGGCCCTCTACCATAATATGAACTAGGCCCTGTATTAGTAGGACACGACCTCGGACGATTATCAGGCACAACATCCTGGTTTTACTTAGAAGACCAGACAACCAGCCTTGCGGAATAAAAAACCATCCTTTGTGCCGAGAATCCATCTGCACCGCATCACCACAAGGCGTACTAGTACCCTCCATAACATTAGAAATGGGAGTTTGCTCCTCTTGAAATGGGGCCACGGTGACGGCTTCAAAATACTCCTACACACTCTACTCGCCATGAGAAGTCTAATTATAATACTCCTGCATAAAACCTTTCATAAATAAGTCAAAATTTACCTCGTCCCTGGTTTTGAAAACATCATTTTTGCACTTACAACAAGGACACTTACTTTTCTCACCATCCATATATGCATGTTGACACTTGGATAATTCTATAAATGTAGGAACACTATCCTCAATAGAGCAAGACCCACCTTATTTGGAAGGTTCTTCTCATACATCCATCTCCTCAACTATCTTAACATGACAGTGAGTTCTACACAGACACACAAACACACACTGATATATACATATATTATGATATTAAATTAATTTATAAAATTATAAAAAATATAATCAATTGACAAGTAAAGGGTTAAAGTTTTTAACTGATCAAAATAACTTTAAATATCAACAAAAATTTGAGATAGGTTGACGAACAAGAGTAGAAAATTGTTCGTGTGTTAGTGAGAGATAAAAAAAAATCGAGAGAGATTGAGGAAATAGAGAGAAAATAAGAATGGAAGAAAATAGTGACATTAAATGGAAAGAGCACACATATTTAGTTGTTAAAAATAGTTGTTGATTTAGATTTTGAAATGGTTCTTTCAACGAGTTTAGGAACACTTTTTTTTTACCATTGAAATGTAGTCGTTGTATTTCATTTGGAACAGTCTCAGTAATAGTAAATAAATAATACAAAAAAATAGTTGCAATCTGTACCAAGTTTTGGAACGATTTTTGAAACAATTACTTTTTAAATAAAACTAATAATTTGGAATGGTTCTTGCATAATTGATTAAGGGTGTGCCAAAATCATTCGAAATTGTACCTCATTTTGGCATACATTTTCTAACTGTCATCTTTTTGACATCCTTTGTCACCCATATAGGAATGGTCAATTCAAGACCGTACCTAATTCTAATATTATGTTCCAAATAGAGTTCCAACCATTTATCGTTACTATTTTGTAACAGTATTTGGATCAGATTTTGT
>NW_011628066.1:347-1336 GCF_000512975.1 Sesamum indicum | reverse complement strand
GAAAAGAGGGTAAATTGCATTTTTGGTCGCATAAATGGACCTGTTTTTAATTTTGGTACCATACTGTAGATGATTTACACATTCCATCCAATATGTGCATTTCTTTTCCAATGTCAGTACACAAGAGGAGCAATCATTAAGTTGCTAATGACAGATTATTTTTCCGTTAGGTGGGTGAAAATTTGGAGGGAAATTATACTAATAAATGAAAATTTGGTGGAAAAGGTTTATTTGTTCTTCTACCGTATATGAATAGCTAATTTGTTTTCTTATCTCTCCCATTTAGTAGGAAAAAAGTATAAAACACTGATGCAAATGGAGAAGTTCTTTGTCACTACGGAAGGATTGGAACTTTTAGATCCTTATCGGCCAAAATTGAAAACGAGTCCACTTATTGGACCAAAAATGAAATTTATCCTTGAATAGAAATTGAAATGAATGAGATTTTTGCCTATTTTGTAGCCGTCGAAACCATGGATGAAAATGAAAATGATTCTCAAACTGTAGAGAATTCTAACACAAATAATTGAAAAAAATTAAAAATAAGCGAGAAGTATTTGGATCTATTATTCCAGTACCACAAGATGTTCAAGCCAGTTGGCTATAAGTGGTTGTTTGTACCAAAGAGAAATGAATGAAATGAAGTTGTAAGATACAAGGCTAGACTTGTTGACCAAGGCTTTACTCAAAGGCCAAAAATTAATTATACTGAAACGTATTCACTTGTAGTGGATGCAACCATACTTAAATTTTTAATCAGTTTATTAGTAATTGAACTGTTGGAAAAGGTGAAAAGCCAATATTGGCGGTTTTGAGAATTATTCTAGAAATCTTTATTTAATCAGTATTGTTCCGACGAATATGGTAAGTGACTTTAGCACATGTGTCTGTTGTCCTTATCATATTACGTCAATCACTACTTTGACGTCACAACAGATGCCCACAGACCACTCAATAACCCATGTAGTTTGGTTGTGCATTTTGGATGG
>NW_011628066.1:0-317 GCF_000512975.1 Sesamum indicum | reverse complement strand
AAGTCAATGACCTCAAGACTAGGCATCGAGAGTCCTACAGAGACTTGCACTGAGTATTGCATTCATTTGATGAGTGCTGCGTTTCATCAGCGAAAGACGTTGGACATCTTTGCAATTTCAGTGGATTTGTTGACAAGGTGGTCAACTGAGTGAACTGACTCGTGGGGATCGTTATATGGAAGCCTCAATAGCTTAGTCAGTATACTTGAGTCCTTGGCTCGGATAGTAATGGAGTAGTTCTCAAATTTAAGGAATCACAGTAGTCATATACATATGATGACTGTATCTTAGATCTGTGGAAGAGGTGATTGTGTCAC
>NW_011628065.1:299529-341790 GCF_000512975.1 Sesamum indicum | reverse complement strand
TTGTGGTGTTTGATATGTATATATATATATAATATTGTAAGTTGTTAATACTTGCTATGACATGTTGGGATAACGTATGCAAATTTATATTTATGAACACATGGATTACTATAAGTATGACGTTTAGGGTAGGTATAGCCCTTGTAGCAAAGGGGGTGCTACATTCACGACTGCCCTCGAGCTCAAGTCTGCGAATTCATTCGTCAAGGGCTATGAGACCTGCCTGTCTCAGATCGCAAAGGTTGGCGGACTTCAAGAATCTTTCGATCGCGGTGAACTGAACATCGCGCAAAATGGCGACCTCCAGCCTTATCCTGCTGATTCCGACCAGAAGGATGATGTGTTTATGGCCTTGAGAGACGAGCTGGAAGCGGAGGCTAATGCGTGACTCGTCCCGCTCTCCCCATTTTTGTAGTAGGATTCTGACCCGACCACTCTTGAATTGTAAATCCTATAGACCGTTTTTTGGGAATGTAATTCTTTTGGGAATATGACATTGGGGCATAGGTTTTTGATCGCCCCTGTCGATGACATTCGATCAATGGAAAGATAATACTTTTGGCAGCTTGTGTACTTTGCTTCTCTTTTTATTTACCGAATGCTTCCTTTCGTTCAAAGATTGCATGTTTTTTGGATCGCACGAAACTTGTCTTCTTTTGATCGTCCTTTCAGCCTGCGTGTGAAGTACATCATTTTCAGATCGTATATTTAGGTTGCGTCTTTCTCAAATCGCATGATTGGACGCGTCTTTTTCAGTTCGCGTTAATTGGATGCGTCTTTTTCAGATTGCATGATTGGACGCGTCTTTTTCAGTTCCCGTTGATTGGATGCGTCTTTTTCAGATCGCATGATTGGACGCGTCTTTTTCAGTTCGCGTTAATTGGATGCGTCTTTTTCAGATCGCATGATTGGACGCATCTTTTTCAGTTCACGCTAATTCGATGCGTCTTTTCCAGATCGCATATTTGGCTTGCTTTGCTAAGCAGATAACGACAAAGACATGAAAGTGTGCGCATACGAAGATAAGCAATAAAAATGTACGCAGTTTTATAAATTATTCCGAGGAAATTACAGTTCCGACCTTGAGGAAATTACAATTTCAAGGAAATTACTATATCCAATGATGACTATATCCAGTATACTGAGTGCGATCTTCCTAACCTTTACACGATTGGCGGCCTTTCACAGGCTCCAGAATTCGACCTCCTCCAGGTTGATGGCCTTTCACAGGCTCCATAATTCAATCTCTTCCAGGTTGATGGCCTTTCACGAGCTCCATAATTCGACCTCTTCCAGGTTGATGGCCTTTCACAGGCTCCATAATTCAACCTCTTCCAAGTTGATGGCCTTTCACAGGCTTCATAATTCGACCTCTCCCAAGTTGATGGCCTTACACAGGCTCCATAATTCAACCTCTTCCAAGTTGATGGCCTTTCACAGGCTCCATAATTCGATCTCTTCTAGGTTGATGGCCTTTCACAGGCTCCAAAATTTGACCTCCCTATTCACGCGTAGAACTTCTTCAGGTTCTGTATATTCCATGGGCGCGGCAAGTCTCGACCCTACATGTCTTGCAGCCTGTATGTACCCTTCTTTCTGATCTCGGTCACCTTATATGGTCCCTCCCGTGGCTCTTCTAACTTTCCCACGTGCTTGGAGGCTTCTACCTTTTTCAACACTAGATCTCCTACCTGAAGTTGGCGTGGTCGACTCTTGCGATCATGGCTCTTCATCATCAGTCCCTTATGGTGCAGAATTCGGGTGTACGCGACCTCTCTCTTCTCTTCGATTACCGTGAGGTTGAAGCTTCGCTCATTTCGGTTAGCCTCGGGCTCGTACTGCATGATTCTTTGCGATTCCTCCCCAATTTCTGCTGGAATGATGGCCTCTGTCCTGTATACTAGGCAGAAAGGGGTCTCACCCGTGGCAGATCATGGAGTCATGCGATAAGCCCACAGGACTCCCGGAAGCTCGTCGACCCACGATCCCTTGTTCTCGAGGTGCGTCTTTAAGTGCTCCAAGATCGTACGGTTAGTCACCTCGGTCTGTCCGTTCGCTTGGGGGTTCGCGACCGCCGTGAAATGTTGTGCGATCTTCAGCTCCTTGCACCATTCTGTGATCTTTCTCCCCTGAAACTGGGTGCCATTATCAGATATTAGTATTCGAGGTATCCCAAACCTGCAAATAATGTTCTTCCAGATGAAGTTGATGACTTCCTTCTCAGATATCTTGGCCACTACTTCCGCTTCGACCCACTTGGAGAAGTACTCGACCGCCACAATGATGAATTTCTTCTGAGCTTGGGCGGGTGGAAAGGGTCCGACAATATCGATTCCCCACTGATCGAACGGACACGCTATTTGGACTGGCTGCATTGGGGTCGCCGGCCGGTGTATCAGGGAAGCGTATTTTTGGCAGCTCTCGCATTTTCGCACCAGGTCTTTAGAGTCTTTGACTAAAGTAGGCCAGAAATATCCCTATCGCATGATTTTTTGTGCGAGCGATCTCGTGCCCGAATAATTTCCACAACTTCCCTCATGGATTTTCCGCATCACGTAAAGGGCTCTCTCTTCGTCTAAACATTTCAAGAGAGGCCCATCCACTGTTTGTTTGTAAAGCTGGCCGAATAGCAGAGTAAATCGGGTAGCTCGAAATTTGACTCTCTTTGCAGCAATGGGGTCGCTGGGCAGGGTACCGTCCTCAAGATACTTCACGATTTCGTTCTTCCATGACCCTGTCTCTGAGACTACTTGCACCTCGGCTTTGTTCGAAAGGATCGATCGCTCACGCACTAAGGCTGTGATCTTGCGATCTCGGATTCCGTCCATTGCAGCTCTGAATTTAGATACGGCACCTGCCTTGTCATTTTCCGACCTAGGGATCTGCAAAATAGAACACTTCTCAAATCTACCCATTAATCGCTGAACGACCTTTTTGTAGGATGACATCGTCCTCTCCCTCATCTCGTATGTTCCATCGATCTGTAGAGCAATCAATTGGGAGTCCGTGAAAACTTCCAGATCTCGGGCACCGGCTTCATGTGCGAGCTTTAAACCCAGTATGAGTGCCTCATACTCTGCTTCGTTGTTCGTCACTGGGAATGATAAGCGAACCGCAACTTCGATCTCCACTCCTTTTGGGCCTTGAATCAATATGCCTGCTCCTTCATTATTTGCGTTAGAAGATCCATCGACATGTAGCATCCATTTCGAGCAAGGCTGTTCGACTGTTTCAGGCTCTTTTTGGTCGCTGGACAACTCTACCATGAAATCTGCCAGCACCTGTGCTTTTTGGGCCGTCCTAGGCTGATAGTCAATGTCGTACTGTCCCAGTTCGACCGCCCACTTGATTAATCTCCCGAAGGCTTCAGATCGTGACATCACGTGCTTGAGAGGTAGGTTTGTTAGTACCACCACTTTATGCGACTGAAAGTAGGGTCGCAGTTTTTGAGCCGTTACTACTAAAGCAAGAGCTAGCCTTTCCATTTCTGAATATCGGGATTCTGCGCCTTGAAGCATCTTGCTGACGTAGTAGACCGAGTTTTGATTATTTCCTTCCTCCCTCACCAATACGGAGCTAACCGCATTCTCGGATACCGCCAGATACAAAAATAATATCTCTCCTTCCTTAGGGTTTGCGAGCAAAGGGGGCTGGGTAAGATATTCTTTCAACGCCTGTAGCGCCTGGTCGCATTCCACGGTCCATGTAAAGTTTTTCGCTTTCCTCAGGATCTTGAAGAACGGTAAGCTTCTATCTGCCGACGGGGATATGAACCTGCTCAGTGATGCGATCTTGCCTGTAAGTTTCTGAACCTCTTTGATCGAAGTCGGCGACCTCAAATTCATTATAGCCTGGATTTTTTCTGGGTTTGCCTTAATTCCTTGTTCACTAACCATGTATCCCAGAAATTTTCCTCCTCTTACTCCGAAGGTGCACTTGTCCGGGTTCAGTTTCATGTCGTATGTTCTCATACTACGGAAGGCTTGTGCGAGGTCTTCGATATGGTCCTGCGACCTCTTGCTCTTGACCAACATATCATCGACGTATACTTCCATGGTCTTCCCCAGCAAGTCACCGAACATCCTATTGACCAACCGTTGATACGTCGCACCCGCATTCTTTAGTCCGAATGGCATCATGTTGTAGTAATAAATCCCCTTCTCAGTAACGAATGAGGTTTTGTCTCTATCCTCTTCAGCCATTCGAATCTGGTGATATCCTTGATAAGCATCCATCATTGAGAAAATTTCGAAACCAGCGGTCGAGTCTACCATCATGTCGATCCGAGGCAGTGGGTACGGATCCTTCGGGCAAGCTTTGTTCATATCTGTAAAATCAACGCACATGCGCCACTTCCCTGAGGATTTTGGGACGAGTACCACGTTAGAAAGCCAATCAGTGTATTGGACCTCCGATACGTACCCGGCTTTAAGCAGCTTTTTGACCTCCTGTCTGATGACTTCGTTTTTGTTGCTGCCAAACGACCTCTTCCTCTGTTGTGCAGGTCGAGCCATCGGGTCGACATTCAATCGGTGCACAATGACCTCCAGAATGATCCCTGTGAAGTCAGATGGGCTCCATGCGAACATATTAGCATTTTTTCTCAAAAATTCGATCATGGCCATCTCTCCATCGTTCATACTGGACCCTATTCGGGTCGTTCTACTGGGCTTCCTCGGGTACGAGCTGAATCGCCTTGTATTCTTCGCTGGGTTTCAACTGCTCGGCCTCGTACGGTCGGAGTTTTGCGTCCTCTCTAGTTTTTTGCTTCTTTGGCTTCGGTTCCCCTTTCAGTGATAAATTGTAACACTTTCGGGTTTCCTTTTGGTCGCACGACACTTCTCCAATCCCGTATTCTGTGGGGAACTTCATCTTCATGTGGTATGTGGAGATGACCGCTCGGAACGAGTTCGGCCCTGGCCGACCTAAGATGATGCTGTATGGAAATGGAGTATCGACTACCAGAATTTTGACCATCAAGGTCTTTCTTTTCGGCTCTTCTCCCATGAACACTGGTAGCTCGATCGTCCCTAGTGAGGATGTGGTATGTGGAGATGACCGCTCGGAACGAGTTCGGCCCTGGCCGACCTAAGATGATGCTGTATGGAAATGGAGTATCGACTACCAGAATTTTGACCATCAAGGTCTTTCTTTTCGGCTCTTCTCCAGAGTTTTTCTATTTTTTATTTTTTTTCTGTTATTATTTTTAAATTTCTGACAATTGTAGATAACTATTTATAATAGCTAATATCTATTTTTTAAAATTATTTACAGAAATTATCCTGAATTTCTGAAAATTTCAAAAAATAAAATCATAAAGAATTAGTCTCATTTTAGGAAAAATATGCACAAAAATGAAATTCTTAGGAAGTTAGAGGACCTAAATGCAATTTTGGAAAAATAAGACATTTAATACAATTATTAGAAAATAATAGACTAGAAATGTAGGTTTTAGGAAATTAGAAGACCTTAATGTAATTTTCCAAAATAAGAATTTTAATAAAATTATTACAAAATTATGGACTACGATCCAATTATGTGTGTTGTTTAGGATAATTTTTTTAAAATTTTATTAATAATGAAATTTAAAAATTTTCAAATTAGATAATGACAATTGGTGCTCTGCCTCCGTCGGGACGAGGCTGTGGTCACTCCCACAGTAGTAGCCCTACCTAGGATGAGCCATTTATGGCTACGCCAGCGACCCCATCATCGGAGGTTGTGTCCCAACCCCTGTCGATTCCCGTTAACTTAGTGGGGCCAGCGGCCCCACAGAACCACCAGCTATTCAGGTCCAGAAGTTGAATGTAAATATAATATTATTTAATTTTAAATTAAATTTATATTTTTTTATCTGGTCTATTTGGCAGATTTCATACAAGTGGGATTGCGACGACCAATCGATGTTCAAACTCATCATGTCGCAGGAGGGAAAGTTCCTGCGGAGACAGTTCGCTAATGCACGGAACCAGAGAATATTTCAATTTATATTATTAATTAAATTTAATATTTTTATTTCTTATTATTTTTTAAATTGATTTTTGAATAGAAGACAACTCGGACGCCCTATCACTCAGATGGAAGTGTTCGAGAAGGTCTACAAAAAGAAAGAGGACGACTAGTAGGGTGGCCCGAGGGGGGAGGAGGTCGCAATAAGTAATAAAAAAAAATTACGTAATTTATGCTTTAAATTTTATGTTATTTTTTAATCTAATTATTTAACATGTTCGCAGGAGATGTTCTTGAGGATGATCGAGGAACGCAAGAGATAACATAACAACAATGATGAGACTCCATTGTCATCTCAAGCTCTGTGGCCTCGGACGAGCAGCAGGTCCGAATATCAACAGTGGGTGGCCGGAAGAGGGGTCAAGTATTCGGTCTCAACTCCAAAGCTTACCACTTGATTGTTGGGCCATCCCAGGCGACCCAATCGACTGCTCCCTCGCCTCACCACCACAACCGCAGCGCCCCGACATAGATGATCGGTGTCGGCGCTCAAGTGCTACATCAGAAGCGTCGATTCAACTGGCCAATTATCTAGCGCCCGAGCATCCAGTTGAAACCCTAGCACCTGACGACAACGATGATGAATACGCGGCTGGGGATAATAATTTAGATTAGGATTTTTTTCAGTATTTTGTAAAAATAAATACAATTTTATAATAATATTTTAATTCTTGTAATTGAATTATTACTTTTTTTGGTATATGATGTTTGTTCTATAAATTTATTTACTTAATTTTATAAATTTAAATTTTAAACTAAATTAAATAAAATAAATTTTATAATACATAAAACAAATTTAAATAAAATTAAATAAAATAAATGTTAAAATATATTAAAAATAATAAATTTTGTATTTGCATTTGTAACGTTTTTTTAATACATTGATAAAATGTATAATTGTCAGGTCATTACGAAAAATGTGCCAAAAACAATTACAAATTAAAACCCATGCCGTTCCAAAAGTTGTTACCAAATAAGTAAAAAAGCAGTTACAAGTGCCGTGCCAAAAATATATACAAATATAATATAAAACAGTTACAAAGAGTATTACAAAAACCGTTTCAAATATCTGGCAAATCATACCTAAATATGTTATCAAGGTTACAATAATATTTATATTAAATCCAACCTAGCAGTTAAAAAGCCTGTCCAGCTTAATTTTTTTCATGTTACTAGTTTTGTAAAGGCTACAACAGACCGTCACAAAAGACCGTTACAATTCATAACAACTTTTTACAAGCCGTTACAAATACATTGTAACGCCTCGTTTAGCCGCAGTAAGCCTAGCCATTACAAAAAAAGAAACGCGTTACAAATTTAAAAAAAAAATTGTGCCAATAAAATGATTTTTTTGTAGTGAAGATTTAACTCTTTATCATGCATCCTTGGGGATGGCAATTGGGCCGGGGCTATCGGGCCCATCCAAATCTACCCCAATTGGGACGACTTTGGTATTTTAAATATATTCAACTTTGTATAAGAAATAAAAAGAATAAAATATTAGTTGAATGTATTATTTATATCATATATTCATTTTAGATAAAAAAAAATTATATAAAATAATCTTAGTTTTCAATGAAATTTAGTTTAACAGATTAAAAATTACTTGTGACTATGGATGCTAGTTTTCTTAGATATGATGGCTTTAATTTTTATTTTCATTAGTTTGTTAGATATAATTTGTGTTACAACAAAATAATGCAGAAGAGCCCAGATTCCAAATGAATAAATCCAAATTTGAAAAAAATCTTTCTGATTCTCGAAGAATGAGGGGGCAAGCGGGCCCCTTCACAGCTAATCGATCTATCACTCAATCACAGGCCGTTCCGTCATTATCTGATTTTTTTGTTGTCTGATCTCACTCGAAATTACGTATCTACTTATCGTACTTGAAAAGATATTATATCACCGTGGGACACTTTAAAATGAATAATGTTTACCATTATATTATTCACCCTATGACAACTCTCAATGTCAGGTCCAACTTCGACTATAGAGGAATTCATTCCATTTCATTCTCTTCTTTCTTTGTTTTCAGATTTCGATTTTCACATGAATTCCACTGAACTTTTTTGTTAAGGAGTTCATATTATTCCTGGTGGGGCGGGGCGGGGCGTAGCTTATCGGGGCGGATCTCAAGTCTCCTAAGTTGCTCCAAATTCGTTCTAAAGAAAATTAATTTTATCTTCAAAATGTGAAATGAGGAGACGTGCTCGTCCTGCACAATGATGGAATTCATGTCATAAAATTAAGATTCCAAACAATAACAACAATAATGAAAAACATTTCTTTTCTAAGTCTTTTTCACAAGAAAAGCTTATACCTGCATTGCGTTCACACTCAAATTATGCAGATTATGATTAGTTATACTAATTAATAGGCTAACTTAGGCTAAATTAAAGAATGCGGTGAGTCATATACCAATTAATATCTCCAAATTTGTTAGATTTTTTATTAATTACGTCATTGATGAATTAACATTTTTACTCAAATTTTGGTCTCATCTACTTTGTCCATCCTCTTTCTCCTTCCCCTTCCTCTCACTAATGTTGACCCTTCACTCTCCCTCTCACCTTTACTCAACAAAGAGGTTTGAGCGATAGCGAGATGTTTGTCCATCTATTATCTATTTGTGCTCTATGTCTCGCTTCAAGTATGTATCTTCTTCTCTAACGCTACCGAAGAGACCGATTGCCTGAACTCTCTATATACCATGAAAGGTAGCACTAGCGAGTCAACTTAATGGCTCTTTTGAGAGATGGCTGCATAAGTGTTTATTCAACAAGTGGAAGATGGTAAGTGTTTCAAATCATATTATTAATTCTATTTAATTTTTTTTATTTCTAATTATTTTTTAAATTAATTTTTGATTAGGAGACACAACACGGACGTCTCGTCACTCATATTGACGTGTTCGAGAAGGTCTATAGAAAAAGAAAAAGGAAAACGGCCAGTGGAGCAGCCCGAAGTGGAGGAGGCCGCAGTAAGTAATTAAAAAAATTGATGTAATTTATTCTTTTAATTGTATATTATTTTTTCAATCTAATTATTTAATATGTTCGCAGGAGATGTTCTTGAGGATGACGGAGGAATGCCAGAGACAACAGAACAATAGTAAAGAGCCTCCATTGTCCTTTCAAGGCTCCGTGGCCCCGAACGTGCAGTAGGCCTGGATGTCAGCAGTGGGTGAAGATGAGCCGAGCCAAGTATTCAGTCTAGGTTTTAAGGCCCACAACTCGATTGTTGGACCACCCTAGGTGACCCAGTCGACTGCTCCCTCGCCCTTGCCACCATAATCGTCGAACCCGACATAGATGATCGAGCGTACATCAGAAGCATCGATCCCAACTGGTCCAATTATCTAGCAACCGAGCCTCAAGCTGATCCCCCGACACCTAATGACAACGACGACCACGACGAACACGCGGCCGCTGGGGATAGTAATTTAGATTAGAATTTTTTTGATATTTTGTAATAATATTTTAATTTTATAATTGAATTATTATTATTTTTGTTATATTATGTGTTTTATATAATTTTATTTACTTAATTTTACATAAATAAATTTTAAAATATATTAAATAAAAAAATAAATTTAAATAAAATTAAATATTAAAATATATTAAAAAGTAATAAATTTTGTAACTGCATTTGTAACGACTTTTGTAATACACCAATAAAATGTATAATTGTCAGGCTATTATAAAAATATATTCCAAAAATAGTTACGAATTAAACCCCAGGTCGTTCCAAATATCGTTACCAAGTAGGTGAAAAAAAATAATTAAAAATACAGTGCCAAAAATAAATACAAATATGATACAAAACAGTTACAAGAGTATTACAAAAATCGTTAATATCTAGCAAAATCATACATAAATGCGTTATAAAGACCATTATAATAATATTAGAGCAAAATCGTATTTTGGTACCATTAAAAAAGGTCAGTTTTATTTTTGGTATAACAAATTTTGCAAGTTCGGGTTTTAATACTATTAAATCAAAAAATAAATATTTTTTGTACCAACTTAACGGCAGAGCCCCTGTGGCCTTAACGGCCGTCAATCCTACCATTTTGGCGGGAAAAGTCACATAAGTTTGAAAAAAAGAGGAAAAATTGTTCTTCTAATATTCCATAGTGTTTTAGTACCATTAAATCTAAAAATAAACCTTTTTGGTCCTATAAAATCATGTGCGCCACAAAATAAGTAATAAACACATTTCAAAATAATAGATAGATTCCATAAACATGAAGTAAAATATATTGGTTATAAATACACGATTTGAGCTAATTGAAACATGATTTGACAAAACCCACTTGACAAAATATATGCATTGCAATACACAATTTTTCGCTAATTGAAACCTACCAAAAAATTTCAACTTATATATTTAGTATATGGCTTTGATAATTTTAAATAAAGTGATAAAGGAATTTATTAACATATATAAAAATATATAAGATAAAATTTCGTTGAACAAATAGGTGTAAGAATTTGTAAAATCGAGCTTAAAAATAACTACAATACAGACTCACAGTTTATATGGATGGATTTTTAAAATTCGGCTATCCATAGAAAGAACTTATAAATTTAATATGTTACTCAAGACTCATATTAGTTAATACAGAAAATGATAAATCATTATAAAATTATTTAAAATTATCATATAATTTCATAAAGAGTACCGTTCTGTAGAGAAGGGCAATACCGTATAGCATAATTCAAGGAACTTTATAAATTTACCCAAATTTTCAAAAATTCAAAAAATTAACAAGCATTATATATATCAGGTAATAAAACTTTATAAAAGGTTTCATAACGAAAAGACATCTAGAAATAGGTTAAATACTTGTATAGGTTGAAGTCTTTGGTGGGTTTCAATTAGCGAAAAATTGTGCATTGCAATGCATATATTTTGTCAAGCGGGTTTTGTCAAATTTTTGTCAAACTAGGTTTCAATTAGTTCAAATCGTGTATTTATAATCAATATATTTTGCTTCATATTTATGAATTATATTTTTAATTTTGGAATGTGTTGTATTACTTATTTTGTGTCGCACATGACTTTATGGGACGAAAAAGACTTATTTTTAAGTTTAATGATACGAAAATAAATATTGGAAGATCAATTTTCCCTCTTTTTGCTCAAACTCATGTGACTTTTCCACCAAATTGTGAGGTTGACCGCCGTTAAGGCCCATGTGCACGGCACATAGGCTCTGCCGTTAAGTTGGTACAAAAAATGCTTATTTTTTGGTTTAGTGGTACCAAAATCTGAACTCGCAAAATTTGTGGTACCAAAAATAAAATTAACATTTTTTAATGATACCAAAACAGGATTTTACCCAATAATATTATATCAAATATAATGTAGTAGTTACAAAAGCCGTTCCAACTCTTTTGTTTTCATGTTACTAGTTTTGTAACGGTTACAACAGACCGTCCCAGAAAACCGTTATAGTTTATAACAGCTTTTGTGCAAGCCATTACAAATACTTTGTAATGCCTCGTTTACTCGTGGTTGGCCTAGCCGATATGAAAAAAAAAGCGTTACAAATTTAAAAAAAAAAATCGTTCCGAAAACCGTTCCAATAGAATAATTTTTTGTAGTGAAGATATAACTCTTTCTCATTCGTCCTTGAAGATGGCAATTGGGCCGGGGCTACCAGGGCTCTGTCTAGGTCCACCTCAACTGGGATGAGTTTGGTATTGATATTAGCAAGTTTGGGATGAGTTATTATGAGCTTTATACCGGATCTGTCCTGTTTATTTTATAAATAATATTTATTATTCATTTTTTTTATATATGATATATTATTAATAGAAAATTATGGTATTATATATAAATTATTAAATAATCTTAAATATATCCAACTCTATATTAAAAATACAAAGAATAAAATATTAGTTGAATGTATTATTTATATCATATAATTTATTTTAGATAAAAAAATTATATAAAATAATCTTTGTTTACAATGAAATTAAAAGTTACTTGTGACTATGGATACTAGTTTTCTCAAATATGATGGCTGTAATTTTCATTTTCATTAGTTTGTTCGATATAATTTCTGTTGCAACAAAATAATGCTTGAATTTTGTTAAGGAGTTCATATTCGTTCCGGGCGGGGCGGGGCGTGACGGACTGGGGTGGATCTCAAGTCTCCCAAGTTGCTCCAAACTCGTCTTATTATCATTTCGATTCTTTCTAAATAAAATTAATTGTATCTTCAAAATGTGAAATGAGGATACATGTGATCGTCCTGCATAATGGTGGGATTCATTACATAAAATTAAGATTCCAAACAATAGCAACATAGTGAAAAACATTTCTTTTCAAAGATTTTTTTCACAAGAAAAGCTTATACCTGCATTGCATCCACACTCAAATATTCAGATTATGATTAATTATACTAATTAATAGCCTAACTTAGGTAAATTAAAGAATGCGGTGAGTCATCTACCAATTAATATAACCAAATCAGTTAGATTTTTTATTAATTACATAATTAATGAATTAACATTTATACTCAAGTTCTGGTCTCATCTACACGTACTCAACTAGATGAGGACGTCTTGGTCAACTCATACATCAAGAACACTACATTTAATTAGATAAGGTAATTCAATTTCATTAATTACTGAAAAAATTATTTTTTTTAAACAAATTATCTTTTGTATACGTACTTTAAGTGTATGTTTAATATTTTTTTAATTATTATATTTAAATCTAATCCTCAATTAAGGTTAAATGTATATTTGTTTAAGTAAAAAATTAAATTATGCATTTACACTTTGACTAAAAAGATTATTTTGAAGTGCTTCATATTAATCACCAAACCTTATCCGGTCATTATAATGAATTGCATTACTACATACCAAAGAGCTCTACCCCAATTGCAACTCCATCACCATCTTCAGCTATAAATATATGCTTTCTTAGTGTCTACGACCTCGTCATTGCTCATACCAATATATCTACCTACTTTTCTTGATTCTTCCCTACTTTCTGCAACAGCAGGTTTGGATTAATTTCTTGCTTTCTTCCATTATTAATCTCTTTCCAAGTAAATTAATTTATTGTCCCATAGATGTTTGTGGGATGACCTATTGTTGTCCAATTATGTAAGGTATTATTAACTCATACATATACTTTTGTCAGTGGATCTACAATGAAGTCAAGATTCATGTCCTCAGTTTCAACGATTCTGGGGCTACTCCTATTGCTCCAAATAGCATCCCGGGTCGGAGCTGCCGCAACCCGAGACCCGAAGACAAGCACACTGTACAAGGACCCAAAGGAACCCATGAACAAGCGGATAAAGAATCTGATGCAGCAGATGACATTGGAAGAGAAAATCGCACAGATGTCTCAAGTCGATCGACAGCAGGCGGAGGCAGACCCCAAGATCCTTAGGGATTACTCCATTGGGAGTCTCATCACCGCACCCGACAGACCTCCACGAGGCGACCACCGCGCCACCGCGGAGCAGTGGGTGGACATGGTGAACGGCTATCAGGGCTGGTCCTTGTCCAGCAGGCTTGGAATCCCTATGCTTTACGGGACTGACGCTGTGCATGGGCATAACAATCTCTACGAGGCTACTATTTTTCCTCACAATGTCGGCCTTGGAGCGACCAGGTTAGGCGATTTGGATAAGAATTGCTCGTTATTATAACTTATGATTACAATGTTCCATTGAATTTATTTAATTTTTGCCTTATTTAGAAACAAATATTTGATTTAATAAGTCTGTATTTAGTTAAATATAATTAAATAAAGATTATATAAGTTAGAAAGGAGAATGTTGGAAGAATCATTATAATTTTTCATTAATTGTTCTGGGTAACTATTGTATTGCAGAGATCCAGAGCTGGTGAAGAGGATTGGGGCAGCAACAGCAATTGAAACCAGGGCTACTGGCATACCCTTTGCCTTTGCACCATGCATTGCGGTTCGTATGATCAATTATTACATGCAATATCTATATATATATATATATACATTTATATTAAGTATTTAAAATTGAGTTGAAAATTTTGGTATATATATGTAGGTATGTAGAGATCCAAGATGGGGTCGATGCTATGAGAGTTACAGCGAGGATCATAAAGTTGTCGAACAGATGACGGATATTATTCTTGGCCTACAAGGAGAAATTCCTCCCAATTCAAGAAAGAGCGTCCCTTACGTTGGTGGCAAGTAAGTTAATTAGCGACAATATTTTGTTTTTTAAAAGGAAAACATTGTGTTTGTATTTTTTTTTTCTTTATTTATTTTACATTGAGAATATATAGTTGAAATTGGCCTTTTATTTTAAATTTATTATTTATTTTATTGATCGAAAACAGGGACAAAGTAGTGGCTTGTGCAAAGCATTTTGTGGGTGATGGGGGCACTGTAAAAGGGATAAATGAGAACAACACAGTGACAGATTGGCATGGATTGCTCAGCATTCATATGCCTGGATATTACCATTCCGTTATCAAGGGTGTTTCCACTGTTATGGTTTCTTATTCAAGTTGGAATGGGGTAAAGATGCACGCAAACAGGACTCTTATCACTGGTTTCCTCAAAGGCACCCTCAAATTCAGAGTATGTATTATCTACTATTAATATTATAACTTTATTTAGATTGTAGAATTGCCAATCTTGATATATATGTATTGGGAAAAATGCAATTTACATATGAGAATGAAAAATAAAATAGTAAATTACTTTGTGTGTATTTGTTCATTTCAGATAATATAGGGGTTAAATTGCATTTAATCCTATTAGTGTATATATTTTAATTCTGTTTTTTGGTTTGATTTTTCAGGGTTTTGTCATCTCGGATTATCAAGGTATAGACAGAATGACCTACCCCTGGGGATCCAATTATTCAACCTCACTTCAAAAAGCAATAAATGCTGGCGTTGACATGGTTGGTTAGATATATATATATATAGTTCTTCAAATTTTTTATTTTAAAATAATATTATGTACATATCACATTTATTTCATATATATATATGTGTGTGTGTGTGTGTCTGTGCAAAGAAAAGGTTATTTAATATAAAACGAGGATGATTTTTTTGGTAATATAATACAGGTGATGGCGCCACATAATATCACAGAATTTGTTCAGATTATGACGTCCCATGTGAAGAACAAGTTAATTCCAATGAGTCGAATTGATGATGCAGTGAGAAGAATTCTGAGGGTCAAATTCTCTTCAGGCCTTTTTGATAACCCTCTATCTGACTATAGTTTGATTGATAAAATAAGAACTCAGGTAAGCGATTTAATCATCTCTAGAAGATTGACATTGATTTAATCAAATGACGTCCACAGTTCTAATTTTCGTCCATTAACTAATTTTTGCTTTGTTTATGGCCCAATTCGGACAGGCCCACAGGAATTTGGCAAGAGAGGCTGTAAGAAAATCACTCGTGTTGTTAAAGAATGGAAAAGATGCCAGCAATCCTCTGATTCCGCTCCCAAAAAATACATCCAAAATCTTGGTTGCAGGAACGCATGCCAACAATCTTGGACTACAATGCGGTGGTTGGACAATCTCTTGGCAAGGGCAAAACGGCCACAACCTCACAACTGGTATGCATACTTTATTCAAACCGTCGGAATTATTGTACTTATGTAATTTTTACTCTTGAATATTTTTTATATCCATGTTTTCTGGCTTCTATTAATTTCTTTCGTGGATACTTAGAATATGTTTCCTATATATGCTTTAGGAACAACAATACTGAGTGCAATTTCAGAAGCAGTGGATGCTAGTACAGAAATTGTCTACAGCGAAAACCCTGACGTTGAATCATTGAAGGACAACAAATATTCATATGCTGTCGTGGTGGTGGGGGAGCATACTTATGCCGAAACTGCTGGCGACAATCTGAACCTTACTATCCCAGAACCCGGATTGAGTACAATGAAGAATGTCTGCAGCAAAGTTAAGTGTGTGGTGGTGTTGATTTCGGGACGGCCGTTGGTGGTGGAGCCGTATCTTCCCATGATGGACGCCTTGGTGGCTGCATGGCTGCCGGGAGGTGAGGGACAAGGGGTGGCTGATGTGCTCTTTGGGGATTATGGATTCACCGGAAAGTTGCCAAGAACTTGGTTCAAGAGAGTGGACCAACTCCCTATGAATGTTGGAGATGAGCATTATGACCCTCTTTTCCCCTATGGATTCGGGATCACAACACAACCCACTGGAGCAAGATAGAGATACATACATATACACACATTAGTTTCTATATTTACTTACGTTCGTTTTACAAGTTTTGGTCTATCTTTAATTTTCTGTTTGTATCTTTTTCGGGAAACCAAATTCAAAAAAAGTTGTGACTTTAATAAAGTGAATTATAATTACATCTGATCCGTCTTCGAAAAAATGATGAACTCGACCTCAGGTGTTAATCGTTCACTGTACAGAAATCGTCGAACGGATCAATAGTACCTGAGAACCACAAAAGATGGTTAGGCTAGTGTGGATGAATGACGACACTCCGATACCTAAGTCAGATTTTAATATAGAGAATATAGATAATCTGTTTCTGAGAGTAGAATCACGTTATCTTATTCATGATTTCCTTTCTCTTATTTATTAGAAAATCGTATTTATGGTAAGTGCTCGTTTATGGGGGTCTAATGCAACGTTAATCAGTTTTCCATTGATCATGCTTGCAGATCACGCGCCAATTAATCCTCCTAGATTAAAGCCGTCTATCTTGTCTGAAGATGTTATCAGATGAATGCTCGCTATAATGAGGCGCTTATTGACCGAAATACCCGTTTTACCATTAAGGAAGGGTAATTTTGCCTTTTCATAATTTTTCCTTATCATTAGTCCCCTATTTCAGTGTGTGTGACCTTTCACGCATACAGAAGTTGAATAGTCACCTTTCTGAAGTAATTGCCTCGATTCGAGCGAGACACGTATTGACCGATTGTGGTTACCTTGGGCTTTGTGCCCATACGCGTCATTCTCTAAGTGGTTCTTTCTTTTTTGTTATCCCGCCCAGTCCTCTATATATATAGAGGTTCCATTCAAATAAAATCTTTGTTGATTTCTCTTATATGTTCAAGGTCGCTGCCTTCCTTCTTCGATCTCAATACTCGCTGCTCGATCTCGTCCTCGATGCTCAAGGTACTATGTCTTATTCCCAATCCAATTCTGATTCGAATTCTGCTACTCATTCCAATACAATTGAGTCCCCCATTCCCAACGAGGGTCCGTTAAGGTTTAGGTCGCGTTGCAATAGACGAGCTGAGGAGTCTACCTTAGATGATAATCCTACCTATGAAAAATTCCAAGCTATGTTAGAGCGTAGTCCTTGGGCTGGCATAGTTAGCACCGTAAAGCTGCAAATTCACCATATAAAGGAGAAATATTATATCCTAACAACTTCGAAGTAGTTATTCCAAGGTCGTTTGACCGTATGCATCGCCCACCCAAGGGTTTCTGCGCCTTTTCACTTAACCATTTTGATGCTGGGTTACGACACCCTTTAGCTCCTTATGTAGCTCAGATGCTTAGTCGTCTTGAATTATGCCCCATGCAGCTATCTCCCAATTCCATTCGTCATTTAATCCTCTTTATAATTATAATGAGAGTTCACTGTTTCGAACCTAATTTCGAGAATTTCTTGACCTTTTATTCTTTTACTACTTTTGGTAGATCGTCCGATACTGGCTTCTCTTATTTGTCTGCACGTTGGGATTGTAGATATTTAGATCCCCTTACTTCCAATGTAGGCCCTTGGAAAGAGAGGTTTATCTTCGTTCGACCTCCTCCAGATCGAGAATGGCCTTTCAAATGTGACTGGGTTGTAGAAAAACCTAAACCTGTGATCGAAGGAGTGGGGTTGGAAGGAGACCAAATAAACAGCCTTACCTCCTACCGGTATCATCCGAAGAAAATCCTGGTAGAAGAAGTTCTCTGGCTTGCACATCTTACTCCAGCACCCCTTCAAGTGGAGGGTTCCTTAGGTGAAAGATTCATTTACCTCAATTTCTAACTCTGCTGCAAGTAGTTGTATTCTAATAAAAATCTTCTTTTGCAGACGACATGGTTACCCAGGCTCGTATACCCAACGGATTAGAGCGGCCCAGGCCAGGGCTGCGGCTGAATTTGGTTATTCACCATGTACGAGGATCCCTGCTAAGCATCCATGGCTGAATGGTTAAAGCGCCCAACTCATAATTGGCGAATTCGTAGGTTCAATTCCTACTGGATGCACGCAATGGGACCCTCCAATAAGTCTATTGGAATTGGTTCTGTATCAATGGAATCTCATCATCCATACATAACGAATTGGTGTGGTATATTCATATCATAATATGTAAATAGTAAGAACTAGCATTCTTATTGAGACTAGAACTCATAGGGAAGAAAATAGATTTATGGATGGCATTAAATATGCAGTATTTACAGACAAAAGTATTCGGTTATTGGGGAGAAATCAATATACTTCTAATGTCGAATCAGGATCAACTAGGACAGAACTAAAGCATTGGGTCGAACTCTTCTTTGGTGTCAAGGTAATAGCTATGAATAGTCATCGACTTCCGGGAAAGGGTAGAAGAATGGGACCTATTATGGGACATACAATGCATTACAGACGTATGATCATTACGCTTCAACCGGGTTATTCTATTCCACCTCTTCATCTTCTCCAGTTGCTCAGGTGGCACCACCTCCTCCAACTGTCTCAACTTGACCTACGATGGAAGGTTCCATTGTTCCGGTGGAGGGTATCCCTAGGGATGCTACTCCTATTGAGGTCGAGAGCGAGGACACACGATCTAGGGGTTTGGTTCGGTCCCCTAATGTTGAGAGGTCGCACGATGGTTCTTGCACTGGTGAGTCTAGCCCTGGTGGAGGAGGAGTAAGAGCCTCATTCGATCCAACATGAGAAGTCGATCCCAATCCCTTAGCAAATTACACATCAGAATCCGCCAGGGCAGAAGATTTAAGGAATATGGAGCTTCTGAACGATGTTACTGAATGTTGGAAGAAAGCTCGTGAAGATTTGCGAATGCCCCATCATTTGACAGCTCAATTAGAAGGTGAAAAATTGGCCCCAGATTGGAAAGTCTCTTCCAGCAGCACAGTCCTTGGTACTCAATCGGGCCAGGATTCCTGGGAATTCAATAATGCGAGTTGCCTTCCCCGCGATCAAGCGGCTCTGCTTCAAACCTCTTTTACCCGTCTCGAAGAACATTGTGCCCATTCTTTAGTCCTGGTGGCCAAGGCGATGGAGACGGGGAAAGAAGAAGGCTTTTCTGTTGGGCATGCTGCTAGGAAGGTCGTAGGAGCAATTGAAGGTCGAGATGATTACCTTAAGTCAGATGATTTTTCAGCTCGCATCAAAGAGGCCAGCATTCAAGGTGCCCGCGATTCCATGAAAGCTCCTGCCTTTGAGTCTGCCATAGAGATTAAAGTTGCAGATTACCTGATGCAAGGATTTGACACATGCAAGAGCCAAGTCACTACTTTAAATAGATTTGCTCCCGGTTTTGACGTGTCAAAACTAGATCCTAGTCTCGATGATAAGCTGCAGTCATTTGCCGACGAAGAAGTTCCTCCACCTGCTCATGAGTTCGCGCCCCTTCTAGATGAGACTGAAGAAGATTGATGACTTGTAATTGTGTTTTGAACTCATTGTTGTAATATTCTGATGACGTTCATGTCTTGTATTCGTGACTTGAATTTTACCATATCTAAGCAATCTCTCTATGGATCACTTATGTTTTTTATCTTTTTCAGATTCGTACATAATCGTCCTTTTTCAGGTTATCTTTTTCAGATAAAATGCGATCTTTTTTAGATCGCTCTAATATTGCTTTGATGTTTATAAGTTAAAACTAAAATCTTTTTCAGATTTACTTATCTCGTCCTTTCATAGGCAAGAACTGAATCCAAATCTTTTTTTAGATCGTTATTTTTTCGACCTTTTACAGGTATAATAGGGATCTTTTTCAGATCGTCTGCGTTATTGCGACCTTTTTTAGGTTCTCAGAAATTGAAACAAGATCTTTTTCAGATTGTTTATATTATTTCAACCTTTTTCAGGTTCTCTAACATAGAACTTTCTAAGATTATGTATATTCCATGGCCGGGTATCACAGGCGTGCTCTTCATCATTGCAGCGGAATGTAAATCTTATATATTTTTCGCCTGTGCGGCCTCAAAGGTTACGCCTAACCTTCATCCGACTTTCGTACACATCAGAGTATAGCGATAGCCCGTCGTGTGTCTTCGATACTGAAACTCACTCGCTGAGGCTCTCGGCACTCGTGCCATTACGTCTCGCACACAATCTCGGAACCTGCCGACATATTGCTCAATGGCAAGGAGCATCCTCGCTCCTTCTCGGCATTACGGCGCTACTCCTGGCCCCGCAACGCCCATCTCATGCCCAACACTCACTCGGTACATCCTAGGCGCTCGCCCTCGTCATGGCCGCCTTCTATGTCTCGCCCGAGTAGGACAACATCATAAGTCCAAGGTCCAATTGATATGCCGACATCTTGCCGTTCTCCCGCACGACATGCCCGACATGCCTTCTTGCCTTTTGGCTTTGGCTTCGCAATATGCCCACAGTGCGGCGTCTTCCCACAGCCGCCTATCTATAGCCAACGGACCCCCATGGATGGCTAGAACTCGATAGCGCATTCCATGAGTTGGATCACGAGGTCTTGTAATGCTTGCATTGATCACCCATTCGCACGAGAGGGGTTGCCCCAGATATCCCGCAGCCCGTGGGGCAACCTTGCACGTCACACGGAGCCTCTCGACAGTCTCGGCGCCCAACGTAGGTCATCCTGGCCCTATGTTGCCCGTCAAGTTTTCAAGCCCTTCGGGGACTCTAGCGCTCCTCTCACGAGGTGCCTCGAGCAGGCTCTTGAAGGCCCCCATATTGCCCCCAAGAGATGCTCACTTAGTGTAGAAGTCGTCTCATGCTACTGCCATCGTGCACGGGGAGAACTGGCTGATGCTCATTGTATCATGTCCCCCTTATAATAGGCTTAAGAAAATAATATCTTGTTCCAAGAGTAGAACACTCAAAGGGCCGAGGAGTGCACTTTTCTCGCATCTCTAAGTATAAAGCACTCTGCTCCGCACATTAGCTTCTACTCGCGCCCAAGGTTGCGCTCCATCATCTCTGCGTGTTGGCCGACATCCCCTAGTCGCCCGCACGTCGTCCACAGGTAACAACCGACCTGTGAGACCCTCACCCACTCGATCTGTTGACGTCCTTGTCAACACATACACAAAGGATTGAGGTGTATGCGGTGCCCAATACTCTCTTAGTATCTCGCGACACCAGACCGACCTCCTGCTCTTTTGAGTGCTCCAATCGTGAAGTGCCTCTCCAGCACAACACGAGATCTCCTCAAAGCGATGTCAAGCTCCTCCTCTATAAAACACACTGTCTCTTGATACACTCATTCAACACTAAACATGAACGGAAGTCTGCGCCTCTCTCTGCACTCTCTTCCTATGGTGGCGGGTAGCTCTCAACAAGCAGTGCCTTTATACACTCGCTAGATCGCCTCAAGCTGGAAGTCTGTGTACTCGTCTACACTTGCTTTCCCAATGTTGCTAACATTAGAAGTCTGTGCCTTTCTCTACACTCTCTTCTCAATGTAGCCTGTTGAAGTTGGAAGTTTGTGCCTCGCTCTACACTCTCTTCGGTAGTTTGTGTCTCTGTACACTCTCTTCGGAAGTCTGTGCTTGGCTCTACACTCTCTTCCCGACCCTCTCAACTGCGTTCCAACTCTTGTCAAGTGCGCTTCTAAAATCTCCAATGCTCCTCAAGACAGTGCCTCAATATACTCGAATTGATCTGGAACGAAGGAAGTGCGGAGTCTGTGTTGTCCCTCAAAACAGTGCCTCGAATACACTCGAATTGTTTTTGGAACGATGAAGTGTGGAGTCCCGGCAGCACACACTTCACACTCTCTACCCCACTCGATGTGTTGCAGCGGCAACAAGCAAACCCGCCTCTGTGGTAGACCAATACTCGAACACTTGCAAACACATACCGGCCGGATGCTCAACTGTCGGAACCATGCTGCTCGTGGACTGTACGTCTCTCAAAAAGGGTTATCACTCAAACCCGCACTGAATGGGACCACTTCCCTCAATCCGGTTGACGACCAAGCTTTCCTAACTTGACCACAAAGCACAATCTCGTTGTCTCGTCCCGAGCACTTTACTGCAACTGCAAGGATAGGATCTCTGAATCTCTGTCCGGCAGCAAAACTCCAAACGCCAGTCTTGCATTGGTCCGATCACAAACAAGAATGGGATGTACAACTCCCATCTCAACTGCACTAACAAGGTTGGGGTCTCCCGCTCCCCATTTCGGTAGTAACATCACGTTCGAATCTGGCCTGTGCGAAAGTCAAACTCAAATTCATATCTCCGCCCGGCAGCACCATGCTGCTCATGGTGCCAATGGAGCCTGCTGCTCCCATCAAATTCTCAACTCGGTAGTCCCCATCGAAAATCTTAGACCATAGAGCCCATAATATGGTGTCAGAATCCCGTCGAGCAATGTTCTCCACTGAGCTCAAAATCGTGCTCCTGATGAGCACCTAACACACGGCTTAGTGGGCTGCTCCCACTCAAGCTCAGGACAAGTCGTCTTTCTCACATAACGGATGCCTATGCTCCTTGGTTCTTAAAGTGTGTCGTCTTCCGCTAAACGCACCCTCATATACCACAATAGCATTTCATCCCATAACTCTGCTTGGCCACACACGACTCGCACTGGCAACTGCCCAAACGGAAAAGGGTCTCAACGTTCACTCCTTGCAACCCTAAGGGTGGCTCGTTCCACGCACCTCATGTGCAACTGTGCTTCGGCTCCTGAATATTCAGCACGTCCTCCTCTGCTGGAAGATCTTCAGACTAATGAGAATGTGGCCCTTCATCCACCACTCTTAACTCAAGGTGGTATCTCGCCCACCAAAACGGCCTCGTTGCGACGACCGCCTCCTGGCTTGCGGCACTCCGCACACATGGTTGCTATAACACACTCACAAACACGGCTCTCGCAGTCCACCCGATGCATCGGCATGTCCCCCTCTCGCTCAGGGAAGCCAAGTGAACTCTGAAGCCTGAATATCAATTTGCCGAAAAAAATTTTGAACCACGGTTGACATATTGCTCCGCGCTTCTATTACGCTCACACCTCTGCCAACCAACAACAACGAAGTTGGACCGTAGCCGCTTGCTCCCTGAAGCAGCCTAAACGCGCACAAAGGACTCTACCCAACATGATCTCTGCAGTAGACGTCCCCGAAAATCATTTTGATGTCTCCCAGAATCACAATAGTATGATTTTGTCTCAACTGATGGTCTCAACTGATACTAACTCGCCTCTACATAACGTGGAGCTCATATGCAATTCTTCAACTGGAAGTTCTCATTCTCTCGGTTCGCAACATACCTCGCCCCATGATGGAACGAGGCTCTGATACCACTTGTCACAGGCGTGCTCTTCATCATTGCAGCGGAATGTAAATGTCATATATTTTTCGCTTGTGCGGCCTCAAAGGTTATGCCTAACCTTCGTCCGGCCTTCGCACACATCAGAGTATAGCGACAGTCCGTCGCGTGTCCTCGATACTGAAACTCACTCGTTGAGGCTCTCGGCACTCGTGCCTTTGCATCTCGCACACAATCTCGGAATCTGCCGACGCATTGCTCAATTGCAAGAAGCATCCTCATTCCTTCTCGGCAGTACGACGCTACTCCTGCGCCCGAAATGCCCATCTCATGCCCAACACTCACTCGGTACATCTTAGGCGCTCGCCCTCGTCATGGCCGCCTTCCATGTCTCGCCCGAGTAGGACAACATCATAAGTCCGAAGCCCAATCGATATGCCGACATCTTGCCGTTCTCCCACACAGCATGCCCGACATGCCTTCTTGCCTTTCGGCTTTGGCTTCGCAATATGCCCACAGTGCGGCGTCGTTCCACGACCACCTATCTATAGCCAACAGACCCCCATGGATGTCTAGAACTCGATAGCGCATTCCATGAGTTGGATCACGAGGTCTTGTAATGCTTGCCTCGATTACCCACTCGCACAAGAGGTGTTGCCCTAAATATCCCGCAGCCCGTGGGGCAACCTTGCATGTTACACGGAGCTTCTCGGCAGTCTCGGCACCCAACGTAGGCCATCCTGGCCCTACGCTGCCCGTCAGGTTTCCAAGCCCTTCGGGGACTCTAGCGCTCCTCTCACGAGTTGCCTAGAGCCGGCTCTTGAAGGCCCCCATCATGCCCCCAAGAGATGATCACTTAGTGTAGAAGTCGTCTCATGCTACTATCGTCGTGCACAGGGAGGACCGGCTGATGCTCATCGTATCATGTCCCCCTTATAATAGGATTAACAAAATAATCTCTTGTTCCAAGAGTAGAACACTCAAAGGGCCGAGGAGTGCACTTTTCTCGCATCTCCAAGTATAAAGCACTCTGCTCCACACATTAGCTTCTACTCGCGCCCAAGGTTGCGCTCCATCGTTGCTGCGTGCTGGCCGACATCCCCTAGTCGCCGGGGGAGGACTCGTCCATTTACGTCTTCGTGCATGTATGATCCTCTTCTCTTTATTTCGACAATTTTGTAATGTCCTTCCCATGCCGGGTCCAATTTTTCCACATATTTTGAAACCTCGACCTTTTTAGCACTAGGTCGCCAATCTGTAATTCCCTTGGTCTCAGTTTCTTTTTGTAATTCCTCAGCATCAATCCCTTGTGGTGGCGTATTTTTGCATACACTGCGTCTCTTTTTTCCTCCACTGCGGTGAGATCGAATGCCCTTTATTCCTCATTGGTCATCGAGTCGTAGCTCGCTATCCTCTAAGTCTCTTCACCAATTTATGCAGGAATGACAGCTTCAGAACCATAAATTAAACAAAAAGGGGTTTCACCTGTAGCAGTTCGTGGGTTGTTCGATAAGCACACAAAACTCCTGGTAGCTCCTTGTCCCACGACCCTTTGGACTTTATCCTGGCTTTCAAGTGTTGGAGGATGGTTCTGCTCGTCACTTCCGTTTGCCCATTCGCTTGAGGATGGTCGACCGATGTGAAATTTTATTGAATTTTTAACTCCCTCAGCCAAGTCATAATTTGCTTGCCTTGAAATTGCATACTTTTGTCTGATATTAAGATCCTCGGTACTCCAAGTCTGCAGACTATGTTTTTCCAAATGAAATTAATCATCTCCTTTCAGATATTCTTGATACAACTTCTGTTTCGACCTATTTGGAGAAATATTTGATTGCGACCACTATATACTTGTCTGAGCTTTGGCTAGAGGGAAAGGTCCTAAAATGTCAATTCCCTATTGGTCGAATGGGCACGCAATCTGTATCGGTTTCATTGGAGTAGCTGGTACATGTGTCTGTAAGGCATACCTTTGGCAACTTTCACATTTTTGAACTAACTCTTTAGAGTTTTTCATCTTGGTGGGCAAAAAATATCCATGTCTTGCAATCTTTTGTGCTAGCGATCTAGCACCAGAATGATTGTCGCAGCTTCCCTCATGAATCTCTCTCATCACATATTCTGCTCGGTCATGATCCAGACATTTCAACAATGGTCTTTCTATGGATCGCTTGTACAGATCGGATCCAATCACCACAAATCTGGGTGCCTTGAATTTTAATCTCCTAGCTTGTACTGGGTCTTCAGGTAGCACTCCTTCTTTTAGATAGCGCACGATTTCGTCCTTCCATGGACATGTTGGTTCGACTGTATTGATCTCCAATGCTTCTGAGATCGTTGGCCGATCTTTTTATCATGACTGTAATTTTTCGATCTTTTATTCCTGATAAGAATAAGAGAGCTCCTAATTTCGAAAGCGAGTCAGCTTTACCATTCTCGCACCTCGGAACTTGCTGGATCAAGCATTTTTTAAATTTTTACATCAGTGATTTTGCCCTTCTGTGATTCATCGTCATAGATTTCTCTTTGGTTTCTTGAGTCCCTTCTATCTGCATTGCCACTAACTCTGAATCTATATATATCTCCAACATTTCCACTCCAGCATCGTGGGCCAACTGTAGCCCAATATTAGGGCCTCGTACTCTGCCTCGTTATTAGTCATTGAGAAGGATAACCTCCCACCGACCTCTATCTCTATTCCCCTTGGCCCTTGAAGCAAGATCCTAGCTCCTCCATTATTAGCGTTTGACGAACCGTCCACGTGTAACATCCACGTTTCGACCTCTAGAGTTAGCTTCATCACAAAATCCGCTAAGATTTGTCCCTTTTCTACTATCCTTGCCTGACATTCAATATCGTACTCACCGAGCTCGACCGTCCATTTAACTAATCTTTCGGAGGCTTCTGGTCGCGACAATATGCTTTTGATCAGTTGATTTGTTAATACTACAACCTTGTGGCATTGCAAGTAGGGTCGTAACATATCCCACAACCTTGTGGCATTGGAAGTTTAATCTCCTAGCTTGTTGACGTAATAAATTGAGTTCTGGATCCTCTTCTCCTCTCTCACCAACACTGAACTTACCGCATTTTCTGACACTGCTAAGTACAGATACAATATCTCCTTCCCTTGCGTTCGCTAGCAAAGGTGGTGATCTCAAATAATCTTTAAGCTCTTGGAATGCTTGTTCACATTCCTCCATCCATTTAAACTCTTTTGCTTTTCTCAAAATTTTACAGAAAGGCAAATTTCTATCTGCTATCTTAGAAATAAATCGATTAAGCGAACCGATCTTACCAGTCAGTTTTTGGACGTCTTTAACTGAGGTTGGTGATTTCAGCTGCAGGATCGCCTCAATCTTCTCCGGGTTGGCTTCTATTCCTCGGCTGCTCACCACGTATCAGAAAGTTGCCACCTCCGACGCTGAAGGTGCATTTAGTTGGGTTGAGTTTCATCCCATATGCTCTCATAATGGCGAATGTTGCCTCTAAGTGTGATAAGTGGTTTTCTGGTCGTTGACTCTTGACCGGGGCGGATCTCAAGTCTCCTAAGTTGCTCCAAACTCATCTTATTATCATTTTGATTCGTTTTAAATAAAATTAATTGTATCTTCAAAATGTGAAATCGTCCTGCACACTGATGGGATTCATGACATAAAATTAAGATTCCAAACAATAGCAACAATAATGAAAAATATTTCTTTTCAAAGATTTTTTTCACAAGAAAAGCATATACCTGCATTGCATTTACACTCAAATATGTAGATTATGATTAATTATACTAATTAATAGCGCTAACTTAGAATAAATTAAAGAATGCGGTGAGTTATATACCAATTAATATAACCGAATTAGTTAGATTTTTTATTAATTACGTCATTAATGAATTAACATTTTTACTCAAGTTTTGGTCTCATCTACACGTGGTCAACAAGCAAAAGATGGTAAGTGTTTCAAATCATATTATTAATTTCATTTATTTATTTTTATTTCTAATTATTTTTTAAATTAATTTTTGAATAGGAGACACAATTGGGACGTCTCGTCACTCAGAGGGACGCGTTCGAGAAGGTCTACAGAAAAAAAAAAGGAGAACTACCAGTGGAGCGGCCCGAGGTGGAGGAGGTCGCAATAAGTAATTAAAAAGATTGATGTAATTTATTCTTTTACTTTTATATTATTTTTTTAATTTAATTATTTAACAAGTTCGCATAAGTTGTTCTTGAGGATGATGGAGGATTGTGAGAGATAGCAGAACAACAATGAAGAGCCTTCATTGTCCTTTCAAGGCTGTGTGGCACTAGACGTGCAGCAGGCCTAGATGTCAGCAGTGGGTGCCGGAAGATGAGCCAAGTATTAAGTCTAGGTTCTAAGGCCAACGATTCGATTGGTGGACCACCCCAGGCAACCCTGTCGACTGCTCCCTTGCCATTACCACCACAGTAGTAGCGCCCAACATAGATGATTAGGTGTTGGCACTCGAGCGCTATATCAAAAGCATCAATCCCAACTGTCACGATTATCTAGCAACCGAGCCTCAAGCTGATCCCCCATCACCTAATGGCGACGACGACGATGACGAACACGCGGCCGTTGGGGATAATAATTTAGATTAGAATTTTTTTTCGATATTTTGTAAAAATACAATTTTTTAATAATATTTTAATTTTTATAATTGAATTATTATTTTTTTATATAATGTGTTTTATATATATTTATTTTCTTAATTTTACATAAATATATTTTAAACTATATTAACTAAAATAAATTTTAAAATATATAAAACAAACTTAAAAACAATTAAATAAAAAAAATATTAATATATATTAAAAAATAATAAATTTTGTAACTGCATTTGTAACGAATTTTGTAATATATCAATAAAATATATAATTGTTAGGCCGTTATAAAAAATATGCAAAAACAGTTACGAATTAAAATTCAGGTCATTCCAAATATCATTACCAAATAGGTGAAGAAAAATAATTATAAATGCAGTGACAAAAACAAATACAAATATAATACAAAACAGTTAAAACCAGTATATATTACAAAAACCGTTGCAAATATCTGAAAAAATCATACCAAAAAGCATTACAAAGACAATTATAATAACATTATATCAAATCCAATCTAGTATATATATTTTAATTCTGTTTTTGGGTTTGATTTTTCGGGATTTTGTCATATCGGATTATAAGGGTATAGATTGAATGACCTACCCCTCGGGATCCAATTATTCAACCTCACTTCAAAAAGCAATAAATGCTGGCGTTGACATGGTTAATTAGATATATATATATATAGTTCTTACTCCAAATTTTTTATTTTAAAATAATATTACGTACATATCATATTTATTTAATATATATATGTATATATATGTATATATATGTGTCCTGTACAAAGAAAAGGTTATTAATATATACAGAGTGATTTTTTTGGTAATATAATACAGGTGATGGCGCCACATAATATCACAGAATTTGCTCAGATTATGACGTCCCATGTGAAGAATAAGTTAATTCCAATGAGTCGAATTCATGATGCAGTGAGAAGAATTTTGAAGGTCAAATTCTCTTCAGGCCTTTTTGATAACCCTCTATCTGACTATAGTTTGGTTGAGAAAATAAGAAGTCAGGTTAGCTCTTAATCATCTCTCCAACATTGACATTGATTTAATCAAATGACGTCCACAGTTGTAATTTTCGTCCATTAACTAATTTTTGCTTTGTTTATGGCCGAATTCGGACAGGCCCACAGGAATTTGGCAAGAGAGGCTGTAAGAAAATCACTCGTATTGTTAAAGAATGGAAAAGATGCCAACAATTCTCTGATTCCACTCCCAAAAAATACATCCAAAATCTTGGTTGCAGGAACGCATGCCAACAATCTTGGACGACAATGCGGTGGTTGGACAATCTCTTGGCAAGGACAAAACGGTTACAACCTCACAACTGGTATGTATACTTTATTAAAACCGTCGCAATTATTGTACTCATGTAATTTTTACTCTTGAATATTTTTCATATCCATGTTTTTTCTGGCTTCTATTAATTTATTTCGTCGATACTTAGAATATGTTTCCTATATATGCTTTAGGAACAACAATACTGAGTGCAATTTCAGAAGCAGTGATCCTAGCACAGAAATTGTCTACAGCGAAAACCCTGACGCTGAATCATTGAAGGACAACAAATACTCATATGCTGTCGTGGTGGTGGGGGAGCAAACTTATGCCGAAACTACTGGCGACAATCTGAACCTTACTATCCCAGAACGCGGATTGAGTACAATGAAGAATGTCTGCAGCAAAGTTAAGTGTGTGGTGATGTTGATTTCGGGACGGCCGTTGGTGGTGGAGCCGTATCTTCCCATGATGGACGCCTTGGTGGCTGCATGGCTGCCGGGGGGTGAGGGACAAGGGGTATGTGCTCTTTGGGATTATGGATTCACCGGAAAGTTGCCAAGAACTTGGTTCAAGAGAGTGGACCAACTCCCTATGAATGTTGGAGATGAGCATTATGACCCTCTTTTCTCCTATTTACATACGATTCGTTTTTTAGTTTTGGTCTACCTTTAATTTTCTGTTTTGAATCTTTTTTGGGAAAACAAATTCAAAAAAGGTTGTGACTTTAATGAAGTGAATTATAATTACATCGCTGCAGCAACTTAGAGACTTAAATGATTTATCCTCACTACAAAACAAGAGTGAGATTTGTACAATTCTTTTGTAACAGTCATATGGTCATTTCAATACACACGCATTTTGTAATATTTTTGTAATAGGTAGGGCGTGCTTACATCATTGAGAAGGTAATAAAAATAAAATTATTTGGTCATGGCCAAAACTGTTACAATTGCCGTTACAAAATTTGTGTATGTCTAAAGTCATTACAATTTGTAGGGCATTACTAATTTGTTATGGGTTTTGTGACGGCTTTTTTGTGAAATAGGAGCCGTTACAAAGGCAATGGCAAAAAAATAGTAGAAAAACATATAAAAAGATGGTGTTACAAAAACCGTCACATTAGAGATGGATTTTTTTGTAATGATCGTTACAAAAGCCGTTACAAAATAACGACTATATTTTCTAGCAGCTAGTTTTCAACGATTATCATAGGCGTTCCAAAGGCCATTACAAAAGCCGCTACAAAAAAAACTTATATATTCATTTCATTTCATTTGCTGTGGAAGTTCTTATACTAACCACACACACTCTCAACATTTTGATTTCGTGCATATACATTGATTAGCTTGTCGATTATTACTTGAATTTTGAACCGTCAACTAGTGCTGATCATCATTTAAGTTGGTTAACCACGTAATAGAAATTAATTTAATACTTTATTGTGTTTAATTGAATTAATTATAGTTTACTTATTTTAGTTTTATTATTTTTTATTAATCTTATATCATGTTAATTATATCTGTTCTCCTAAATAGTATAGTGTAATATTTATAAATTTGTAGGTCGTCAAATTAAAAAATTAATTAGATATATATTTATGAAAAAAAATGCAAGCAACTCCCTTGTGATATTGCAAATGAGCAAATTACTCCCTTATGAAAAAATAAATAGCGATTTACCTTCTTGAATTTTTTAAAATACAATAATTACCCCCCATAATTTTTAAAATGAAGCAATTTACCTTCCTATATAAAGAGTTAAATTGCATCATTATAAAAAGTACAGGGTGGTAAATTGCTATATTTTTTTTTCATCAGGGGTAATGTACTCATTTTCAATATCACAGGGGGATAAATTGCTATTCATTTATGTGTGAATATAGTAATATATATATATATATATCATCATGGTACGAGAATTGAGGAGATGAATGTATAATGAGAACCTCTCACGAGGGGCAGGTTTGACATTGGAGTTTGAGGATGGGCTTAAAACTTTCATAAAATGGGCATAGGGCTAGTGGGACATATGGATGAAAACAAAATTAGTTGCTCTTTTCGGAAATGCAAAAACACAGTTCAGAACACCCCACGATATCAGTTATCAGTTGTATATGCGAGGGTTTATACCAAAATATTATAATTTGACTTCTCATATTGAGGATAGGGTGCAGGAGTACTTTGAGGTTGCGACTGTCCCTTCAGTGCCAGGGAAGCAAACCCCAACTGCCCATGTGTAATTATTGACATTGGGGTAATGAACAACATATGGACTGGGCGCAAAGCATGATTTTTTATGCAGCCGGACCGAGTTATTTTTTTTCTTCTCACGATGGTATGGATGATGATGGTACGAGGTCCTGCTCTGTTGATACCTGTCCTAGTTAATATTATCATGGCGATGACCCCTATGATTATGAGACAAGGTTGGCACACCATTTTTACAATGTAGTGCATGCTGCTAACCAGCCATTGTAGAATGATTGCAACCAATATCAATTGACGACTGTTGTTGAGCTGGTGGATAGATGGCTATATTTCTAAGTGATCATATGATTGAATATCCCAGTGGGCTAATAAAATATTGCCCTTAGATCATACCCTGCTGAGAGATTACTACAACACAAAGAAGTTGATAAAGGATTTAGGTTCACCCGTTCAGAAGATCGTTGCGTGTAAGTATGGTTGCATGTTGTACTTGAAGGACGACGTCGATTTGGAGTACAATAAGTTTTTTGGAGATGCTAGGTACAAGCTGATTCAAGGGCGAGACCCACGCTGTAAGAAGTCCCCCTATGCCGTCCTTAGGTACCTGCCGCTTACTCCCTGTCTATAGAGGTTGTATTCTTTGAGGGCAACTACAAAGCACATGACGTGACATACCACACATCAAAAGGAGGAGGGGTCAATGTGTCATCCATATGATGCCTAGGCACAAAAGGATTTTGAGCGGACGTATCCCAGTTTTGCAGAAGAGCCTCATAATGTTCAGCTGGGCCTTTGCATAGATGGTTTTGCGCCTCACGATCAGTACAGTCGTACTTATTCATGTTGGCCCGTTATCATTACATCGTGCAATATCCCCCTAGTTTGTGCATGAGTTCTGAGTGCATATTTCTGACGATAGTGATCCCTGGCCCTTCTAATTCGATAGGTCTGGTCGATGTGTACTTTAAATCGTTGATCGAAGATCTGCTGCAATTGTGGCATCCAGGTGCTCAAGCGTACGAAAATGCCACAAACAACGCATTCATCATGCAAACAGCATTAATGTGGACTGTAAACGACCTACCAGCCTCTAGTATGGCGTCTGCGTGGAGTACAGCCGATGTTAGGGGTTGTCCAATTTGTATGGATGACACGGGCATTCCATCGGCAGCACGATAGGAAGGCATCCTACTTTGACTACCACAAATAATTCTCCGTGAGCACCATCCCTATCGAAGGAACAAGAAAGCCTTCATGAAGGATTGTGTCGAATATAAAGTTGCATGTCCGAAGCTGACAGAAGACCAAATCCTAGATTGAGTTGCAAACATTAGTTTTGCAGTTGAAATGCCAATGATACTCCCTTCCAGCTCTGGTAGCGACCACAAATGCACGAAAAGAAAACATCTTTTGGGAACTTCCATACTAGGCAACGCATCTGATCCGCACAACCATGATGTCGTACACATTGAAAAAAATTTGTTGGACAATATATTCAATACCGTCATGGACATCAAGAGAAAGATGAAGGATAATTTGAATGCACGTAAGGATTTGAAGATCATCTGTAATTGCCCAGAGCTTGAGTTGGATGAACATAGACTGAATGTTATGCCTAAAGCAGTCTATACCTTAATGAAGGAGCTGATATGATCACATTTTGTGCTTATTTCATTTGATATTTTGACCTATTTCTGACCAAAATGCTCTTAATTAAATATATTTTGCAGCATTAGAACAAATGAAATGGAAAATGAAGAAAAGAACCAAAATAAAAATTCAGTCAAGACTCAAACTCGATTTTCGGCAAGAATTTGGAGCTGCTTGGACTATCTTTTGATGAATAAGGAGTTCAACTAGGAATATAATTTTATTTTCATTAGTCTTTTATTTCAATTAGTAATCTACCTTTTAATCCTAGTAGAATTAGGTATCTAGTTATTATATATATGTGATGTAATTTACTTTAAGAGCTACTTTTTAACTCTTGGGAATTTCAGACATATAATTCTCATCTCTCTATTTCTCTATGTTTTTATGATATTTTCTTATTTTGCTTTTCATGCGTTCTTTCATAAGCATGTCTAGCTAGTCCCCTCATTCCGGTTGAAGACTTGGTGAGTGTTTAAATCCAACAAGTTGTGAGATCTAATTTATGCTTTGTACTTTTATTCATATTGGTATTTGTGTTGTTCTCTGTGCTTTTATTATAAATAATCTGATTTATGAATGATATGTACCATTATTCAATGTCAAGAATATTTGCCTAGTCAATTGAACTTGCAAATTCGTAATTGTTTGCCTAGTTCAATAACTAGTGGCAACATAGCATAATTAATAATGTAAAAGATTTCGATTATTTTATGGGGATGCACAATCTAACTTAAATAAATCATCATAGAAATTTATTGGTTAGAATTGGGATTTTCTAGTTCTTAATACTGTCGGTAAATTAAATTTGAGTATGTTTCCAAGTTTGTTTACTGATTAGGGATTTAGTCAACGAACGTTCATTGGTTATCCACAAGGTAAGGAAAGGTGAGGTCGTAGGTGGTACCAATGGCCATAACCAATTTATCGATCATGAATAGTTGTTATCTTTGCATCTATGATCGACCGTAGAATTAAGCATGATCTTATCTTTAACTAGAATACCCCTCTTATATTTATTTCTTCTAAATTTATTAGCTCTTTAGTTTAATTTAGTTTTTATTTTTTATTCTTCTTCACTGTAAAATAACCACCTGGTTATTTTTATTTTTGAAGAAAATAATTTAGAACCAATCCATGGGGATTCAACCCTACTCACACTTCTATAAACGTGTTCGTAGGAATTATTTTTAGTGGATTCGACACCCATCAAATTTTGATGTCATTTTCGGGGATTGGTATCATTAAATTAATTTCTTTTTCGTGTTACTTGATTTTATGTCACATTCTTCTCATACAGGTCAATTTGAATTTAACCCAGAGATCGAGAAGACCGCTCGTAGAGTCCAAAAAGAAACCAAGCAGCACAAAGAAGAGGCTTCTAGTTCTTCCAAACCAGCAGCAGATTCTAAGTTAGATGTGCCCACGTCCAACGATCCTAAGGACGAATTCATGGCTTAAAATCCAAAATGAATGATTAAAGAGATGAGTTCCCTTGAATTAAATCAACAACCACTCTACACTGAATGTCCTCATTTAGATGTTGATTTTGAACATAAATCCAATCTCATCCATTTACTTTCCACTTTTCATCGTCTTCCAAGTGAAGACCACCACAAGCACCTCAAAGAATTCCATGTGGTGTGTTCGGACATGAGACCTCAAGGAATCACTGAAGAACAAGTCAAGTTAAGATACTTTCCATTCTCAATGGGAATAAAGCAAAAGATTGGCTCTACTCCTTACCTTCGGGATCTATTGTTACTTGGAACGAGCTCAAGAAACAATTTCTTGAGAACTACTTCCCTGCTTCAAGGACTACAAACATCCAGAAGGAAATAAGTGGAATACATCAATTTTTAAATGAAAATTTCTATGAGTATTGGGGGAGATTAAAGCAATTGGTGGAGAGTTGCCCTCATCACCAAATTCCCGACCATCTTCTAATTCAATATTTTTATGAAGGGTTCTCTGAGGCAAATAGAAGCTTGGTGGATGCGGCTAGTGGATGTTCTTTGTATGACAAAACTCCTACCAAAGCACACAAACTAATCGTAATCATGAAGGATAATAATCAATAATTTAGTAGTAGAAATGACATCACCGCACGAAGGGTAAACGAGGTAAGTACTTCTATTGATGAATGTTTAGATAAACTTACTTCTCTTGTTGAAAAGTTTATAGGAGGAAGCATTCAACAAGTTAAGACTTGTGGGATATGTACATTTTCGGGACATTGCACCGACGTTTGTCTTACACTTCATGAAGAATCAACCAAACATGCTGACGTCGTCGGTGGATTTTTTGGGCAACAACAAAGGAGATATGACCCATTTTCCAATACCTATAACCCCAAATGGAGAGATCACCCATTTGAGGTATGGAAATCAACCTAAAAACTTTCAAAGGCTTCCACACCAACAACCAGCCCACCACCTCAAACCAATCCCGATAGTGGTATGCCCTTAGAGGATATTTTGACCTATCTTTTGATCAAAATGCTCCTACATAAATATTATTTTGCAGCATTAGGACAAATGAAATGGAAAATGAAGAAAAGAACCAAAATGAAAATTTGGACAATACTCAAACTTGATTTTTGGCAAGAATTCGAAGCTGCTTGCACTACTTTTTAATGAATGAGGAGTATAATTAGGATTATAATTGTATTTTCATTAGTCTTTTAGTTCAATTAGGAATCTACCTTTTAGTCCTAGTAAAATTAGGTATCTAGTTATTATATATATGTGATGTAATTTACTTTAAGAGCTACTTTTTAACTCTTGGAAATTTTAGACATTGAATTCTCATCTCTCTATTTTTCTAACTTTATATGATATTTTCTTATTTTGCTTCTCATGCGTGTTCTTTCATAAGCATGTCTAGCTAGTCCCCTCATTCCAGTTGAAGACTTGGTGAATGCTTAAATCCAACAAGTTGTGAGATATAATTTGTGCTTTTTACTTTTATTTATATTGATATTTGTGTTGTTCTCTGTGCTTTTCTTACTAATAATCTGATTTATGAATGATATGTACCGTTATTCATTATCAAGAATATTTGCCTAACCAATTGAACTTGCAAATCCGTAATTGTTTGTTCAGTTTAATAACTAGTGGTAACATAGCATAATTGGTTATATAGAAGTTTTCGATTATGTTATGGGGAATGCACAATCTAACGTAAATAAATCCTCATAGGAATTTATTAGTTAGAATTGGGTCTTTCTAGTTCTTAATGTTGTTGGTAAATTAAATCTTTAGGACGTTCCCAAGGTTATTTACTGATTAGGGATTTAGTCAATGGGCGTTCCTTGATTATCCACAAGGTAAGAAAAGGTGAGGTCGTTAGGTCGTACCAATGGCCATAACCAATTTATCGATCATGAATAATAACTATCTTTGCATCTATGATCGACCGTGGAATTAAGCATTATCCTGTTTTTAACTGGAATACTCCTCTTATATTTATCTCTTCTAACTTTATTAGCTCTTTAGTTTAATTTAGTGTTTATTTTTTATTCTTCTTCACAATAAATAACCACCTAATTAATTTTATTTTTGAAGGAATTAATTTAAAACCAATTCCTTTGGATTCGACCTTACTCACACTTCTACAAAAGTGTTCGTAGAAATTATTTTTGATGGATTCGACACCCATTAGGAGCAAAAAGAGGATGATATGTGAATGAATTTGTGGCTTTAACTTTCTTAATGGCTACGTGTCTAACCTCGCCCACTGCGTTGACATGACGGAATTGCGGATGCACAGCAAAATAAACCACGGTTGTCATGTATTCATGAAGAAATTGATTCCTATCGCCTTTCGTGAGATGCTTCTCGAGCATGTATGGAGTGCATTAACAAAGGTTAGTCTTTTATTCGTATATGCGCGACCATGCATGATGTCTCCAAGCTACATAAATTAAAAAATAGTGTTGCCATCATATTGTGCAATCTTGAAAACATATTTCCTCATAGAAATGATGAGTGCATGAGCAGCGATGCTTGAATGCAGGTGTTTATTTTCAACTACCTTGGCCGGGCTAGCGGTGCCTCGAAAAAGAGATCGCTCAGTAAACCAGAACGACAAATGATCGAGACGTATTTTGACCAACAGTAAAGTAGTCACGCCATATCATGACTAAATTGTTATTTTCATATATATTATGTTAATTACTGTATTCCTGTATATATATATATATATATATATCAATTATCTGATTAATATATGTACAGAGTATACCTGAACTAACTGTACCGGCACTACCATTCTGTCGATCCAATTATTGATCAACTTGTATCGACTGAGTTCTAGAATTGGTTAAAATAATGTGTACGTTAATACATTTCATTTTGAATTTTTAAAAGTATGTTGTATCCAAATTCAAAATATTTGATTAATATATGAACGTGCGGGTACATCCCTAGTTGAACTTCACAAACGACGAGCTCTTGAAGTGTTATTATTAAGATCCAAGTGCAGAAGTGACGTCGGTCCCTTTCTCTTTGTGAACGGGTACAAATTCCACACAGAACGTCACAACATCGGCAAGTCAACCATGAGTTGTGGGGTATGTGTCCAAAGTTCATTGTATACAGACAAGGATAATGACTTCTATAAGATCATTGAAGATATCATTCAATTGACATACCGACTTATTCCGAATTTGCACATCGTTCTGTTCAAGCGTTGTTGGCTCGATCTAATTAGAGGCATGAAGGTACACCCACACTATCACCTCGTTGATGTAAACTTCAGAAAGGTGTATCAAAAGGATGAGCCACTCATGCTTGCACAATAAGCAGTACAAGTGTACTACACTGAGTACCTAAGTATGAAAAGGGACAAAGTAGATTAGATGGTTGTCTGCAAAACCAAGACTCTGAGAGTTGTTGCTGAGTCCAAGTGGACTGAGATTGCATATCAGTGGAAGGAAGTTGTACCAGTCCCTAAAGTTGCTACGGACAATCAGTTGCACGACCTACGTGATCCCAATAGTTTACAAATTGTTGTCGATCTTTCGATTGGACACCAGTAGGGTGCAGGTACTTCATGGACTCAAATTGGTGAGACTGATAATGAAGATGAAGAGAATGATGAATACAAATTTGAGGACTACAATACTAATGAGGATGAATACGAGGCTACATAATGTATATGAGTCAGGGTTGGCAGCCCGTTGGATTAGGGTACATAAAGTTGGTCTTTGCTTCCACACCTGCATGGCTCGAGCTGCGCAGGCAGTCTCCTCCGCCATGTCGAATGTGCCCAGCGGCCTCCTTTCTTTCGACTGTGGGTCTCTAGAACAACAGATAAAAGATCTAGAGGTGAAGAAAAGGGGTCATTAAAAAACATCTCCGATGTTAGAAGAATGGGATTAAGAACAACACTATCAGGTACGCCAAAATCAGGCTGGAAATCTAAACCACTGAAACCACAAGTTTAAAATATTCTTATTTTGCAATGGTGTAAACTAAAACAAAATTATAAAAATTTATGTTTTTATAACGGTCAATTTAATTAAAAATCGTTACAAAGGCCGTTACAAAGTAAGGTGGCCTACTTTTGGCGTCAGGCAGGAAATGAAATTTTGTAACGGCCAAAACGCAAACAGCCGTTACAAATGCAATTATAAACTGAAATTTTTTTTAATTCAGAATAAAAAAGGTGGAAATTTAAATTTTAATTGCCCATTAGAAAGATCGCTACAATGGTAAGTTATACCAGCTGTTACAAAAATAATTACAAAAAACGAGTCATCTCATAGATCAGATAAAAAAATACGATATCTTTATATTTGGGCACCCGATTCATACCAAATTTAAATATATACATGTACATGTCCATTAAATCATATCAAAATGGTATGAATTTAAATCATATGGCCTGATTTAGAAATACACTGTCTTCAATGATTATTATTACGTTCCAAGAACGATACGTCGAAATTCATATACCCAATAAGGCTACAACTTGGCTTAATAAATTCTTTTGTAAGTGTGATCATATATAACAATTTGATCTTAATTTTGATGGCCCAATTAACTCATGCAGTTCAACATTGTAAGATGATGATTATATCAATGTATACTAATATTTATGATCATACAAATTTATTGCATACTCTATACATGCATCAATGTCAAATAAATTTTTTTATTTTTTTATTTTATTTCAATAAATATTGTTCCATTATAATGATACGTTTTCATAGTATTAAATCTTTGAAACAACATTTATTTTTTAAAATAATTTCAATAAAAATAATTAATTATTTGGAACACTGTTTGTAGTGGCTACAAATAAAACGACGTCGTATCCATATATTATAACACTTTTTGTAATGATTTTTTAAACAACTACCATACACTGTATAATTTACAACGACTTTTCAAATATTGTACCTCCTCAAATAATTTTTGGAATGGTCATAAATTATATATAGACAACAGTCGCAATTTTTTTTTTCCTTTCTTTCTCGTCTCTTCCCTTTTTCTCTCTTCCTCCCTCTCAAACTTCGCCAAGCCCCCCTGCCCCATCCTTCTCTTTCTCTCTCTACTTCTCTCTCTCATTTTTTCCTTCCCCCCAACCCCACCACCGTCGCCGCCACCAGGTAAGTCCGCCCTTTTATTTTTTTATATTTTTTATTTATTTTAAAATTTGTATAATTATTATGTAATTTTTTTAATATTTTTAGAATTATTGTGTACTTTTCTATTCTTAATTTTAAAAAAAAATCTGATTTTTTTTAATTTCTGTAAATTTGTGAAATTTTTTATTTTATGTAATTTTAAAAAAATTTCCTAAACTTTTGCCTAATTTTTGAAAGTTTTATCATTTTCTGTAATTTTAAAAACATTTAAAATTTTTTCCATAATTTTTGAATTTATTTTAAAATTATAGAAAATACAAAAATTCAAAAGTTACTCATCAATTTCTGAAATTTTTTATATTTTCCCTAATTTTAAAAAAATTTCAAAACTTTTCCATAATTTCTATTTTTTTTAAAATTACAAAATTAAAAAAAAAATTCAGAAATTACCCATCAATTTCTGATATTTTTTTTATTTTCTGTAATTTTAAAAGTTTGCAAAAGTTGTGAGAAATTTTTGAAATTCTTTTAAAATTATGCATTTTAAGAAAAAATAATAAGAATAGTAATGTTTTTGTGGTTCCCGTGAGTTATCTAACCTCAATTGTCCATCTCCCTCCAGGCGCTCCGTCATTGACAACGGATACTTACTTTTTATTTCGGGATAGACTTCCTCCTGTATTGGGAACACCATCCTCTACCCAAGCTGGATTTCTTTGGCTTCCATTTTTCTTCTGTTCAAACTCTCATATGGTAATAAAACATAATATGTTGCCTTCCCTGTTGCATTCTTTAATGCAAGAAAAGAAAAATATACATAAGAGAGTCCTACTAATTTTTGCAATTTCATACATCTCAAATTTGGTCTTATGTAGTTTGTTTTTGGTGTAGCAAAAATGCTAGGAGATGAAAACTTGTATTTATCCACATTCAAATTAAATATGCAATATAAGTGTATGGTCCTTTGTTATATTAGAATTGCTTCTTTCAAGATTTTCTTTTAGTGGATCTAAATAAAGTGTGAATTCTTCAAGAAAAAATTAAACCAACCTCTAACAACTCCAAAATATATTCCGACTGTTCCTCGCTTCTCAAAAGTCGGTGCGAAATTACTCTAGATTCCACAATGCTAGATGCAACTAGATCCCATTTCTTCCTTTGTGAAGATTCGTTGCTTGAACGTGCTTGCTCCTGCAAGATTGAATTTTAATTATTAGTTGATAAATAGACCATAAACATAAAATAAAAGGGTGTGCATAATTTGTAATTAATGCGCCTGAGTTGTTTATTTTTTTGTTTCCATTCATGGGTAGTTTGCAAGAGGTTATATATATATATATATGTATATATATATATTTCGTAACTTACAAAATTATAGAAGATTAAATGATTAATAGAATAAGCATATTCAGGTTTCAATTGAAGACATAACAACTATATGCATGTACAAAGTGTTCATCCCTTAATTTGGTTTGACTTGCATTAGATTCCCTCTAATTAAGTTCTACTTTAGTATATGTATTTATGTGTGTGTAGAGTATCTCTTTCGGCTTGTTGAGTTCTTATATCAAGAGGTAATTCAAGACAAGCAGTAAATAAACATAATATTTAATTAAAATCTGATTTTAAAATAAAATATACTGTAACTCTGTATGTCATCAAATTTATTAATTTGGCTGATTTTGTAACAAATTATCACAATTTTAACTAGAGCTTTAGCATTTTAACCTAATTTCACTTGAACACTCAACTTTTAACAATTTCAGATTTAACACTTTATTGTTTGGATTGGCATGTAATTCCCATCCACAATGCATTAATATTTACCAATATATTAAAGAGGAAAAAAGAACCAAAAGAGAAAAAGAGAGAGTTTTAAGACAGAGAAGAAAGAATCTTTCCCATAGATTGAACCATGTGGTGTCCCTCCTCCCACCCACCAACCCACCCACCCACAAAGATAGAGTGAGAAACACAGAAAGTTTTAAGAATGAGAAAAAAAACATCTTTTCTACAAATTAAATATCATATAAAAAATTTAGGTCAACCAATTTTGATTTTTTTTGTCAAAAAGCTTTATTTCAAATTCAAAGGGAAAGCCAAAAGAATTGTCTTTCCACTTTCAAGATTGAGCAATTTTTAGTTTTAAGTCAATACTTTTTATAAAATTTATATTCAGAATAACAGATCTAAACAAATGAAGAAGAGTGAAGATCAGACACATGTATATTTGTTTTTTGAAGAAAAAAAAAAGAAACAAAATGAAAGAAAGAAAGATCTATCGTACCTAGTGGACTCTTGGAGGCACTTGTGATGGTGGTGGGGGTGGGGGTGTCGGAAAATTAAAATTCAACGGCTCGGGAAAGAGCACACCATTAACTCTCCAACATCCATAGAAGTTATCTCTCTCAAGTATTGTCTACAA
>NW_011628065.1:292908-299434 GCF_000512975.1 Sesamum indicum | reverse complement strand
GAGAGAAATAGAGATAATAGAAAATAGAAGAGACAACAACAACAAGAGAGTGAGTAAGCAACTGATGAGTAATAAATTGTGTGTGTGTGTGTGTGTGTTTGTGTAAAAGTACACTGACTTATATAATATATTTTCATAATAAAGCATCAGGATGATGCCACCTTAATACATCGTATTGACGTAGCACTATTCTTACTGTTTATTATCAAACACCAAATGTAGGCAAATATTTCTTAAATATAATTTTTTTTATGGTCCTTGAATAGATGGCTAGAGTGAAATTGCTAATTTACAAAAGATTTAAAGCCTCAAAAATTAAAAAAAAAAATTCAACAACATATATGCACGACTTTAATAGGAAATATAAATATATTTATAACACATGAAATTGTGATCAAATTTGAAACATTTGTAATGTTGCAATAATTTTAATAACTAAATCACAAAAAAATTACTTTTATATAAAAAAAGGGTCCATCATATAATTTTACCGAGCAAAGCTACTCACTAACCATATATAATTTATTTACCACATAAATAGAGCAATTTTCCATAATACCTTGCAAATGTGTAGGCAATTTAGGAGAGTTTTAGTAAGGCCTAATATTGAGATTAATGACATAATTGAAATTAAATTGTAAGTACGTAGACTGTATTCTATATTTTCTATTTTTGCTATTATGGCGTGGATACTAAATTAACTGTGATGCTCTAGCTAGTTCAATACAAAGTTCTAAATTTTATGTGTAATTATTCGAGTATTAGTAATCGAATAAAATTCAACTTAAAGTAAAAAGTAGTTATCGATTATTTTTTATAAGGAAATTCAGCTACAATTTAGTCGCTATAGAAAAAAAGAAATGTATTAATTATTAAAAAATCATATGGATCATTAATTGGCTGTATGATCATAAATAATTAATATGCATTTTGTTATGTACGAGATTCAGTACGAAAATATATTTATTGTGTACGGATGTGTGATTTTTATTATGTACGAGATTCAGTATGAAAATATATTTATTGTGTACGGATGTGTAATTTTTATTATGTACGAGATTCAGTATGGAAATATATTTATTATGTACGTATATGTGATTTTTATCATTTATGAATATATATAATTAATTCATGACTAGGTACGTATGAGATATTTATAATATCTGCATAAGAATGTGGAGAAATGCAATATATAATGATTTTTCTTGAATCGTCGTATATATATAATATTTCCAACACACAACCTACGAACCACAAATTTAAATTTTTAATTAAGTCAACAATTAGCCAATAATAAAAATAGCAAATTTCTAAATTAAATATCAACATATGATAATTATATAAATAAATTAAATGTTGATGATTTATATATTTATGGCATTAATAAATCTTTCTTCTATTTTGAACTTTGCACTAAAATTTTTTTCTTGAGTCGTCATTTGTAAAGGAAATTTTTGAGAAACAATGTATGTGCCACAAAATTCAAACTTAGCACACTTTTTCTAGAATGATGCCTTTCCGGATGATTTCTTGACAGAAACGTATACTTCATTTCTTGTGTACGGATGTGTGATTTTTGTTATATACGAGATTTAGTACGGAAATATAATTATTGTGTACGGATGTGTGATTTTTATATGTACGAACATATATATTTAATTCATAACTAGATATGAGATATTTATAGTATCTGCATAATATATGATTTTTCTTGAATCGTTGTATATATATGAAATTTCCAAAACACAAGATACGGACCACAAATTTAAATTTTTAATCATGTTAACAATAAGTGAATAAAAATAGCAAATTTGTGAATTGAATACAATCCTTTTGCTGAGACCTAAGTTCCACCATTTAATGTAATCCTTTTTGCAAGTTGCATGAATTATTTTTGCGACTAAATCAACTTTCTAAATGTAATATCTTGACATGGATGGCCAGATTAGATGTTTTCAGTTATATACTCTATATGTACACAAACATTTTATACATAAATAAATGAAAATGAGTATAATAATATATGTTATATATACACACATATAGAGAGAGACAGCCCACGGCCGCGGAATACAGAAGAAATCAATGCCGTAATTTATTACTAATGAGATCTAGACCGTCAAATACATTGAACAAGACTAACTGTTTTTAAATATTTACAAAATAGTTAAATTATAAAATAGAACTAGTGTGTATTGCAAACTTAAATATGTGTGTAAAAAATAAGAAAATTATATTAAATAAAGAAAGAGAGGTATAAAAAATGAAAAAATTAGGGTGATGAAAAAAAATGGATCAGAGAGAGAAAAGACTTATCTATATAAAATCTAAAATAAAAGTGTAGAGTGATAAAGAGTTTATACGATCCTAAAATGGTATTTATTCATTTTTTATTTAATAAAAGTTACTTTTAAATCTTTGTAGTATTTCCCTTGTTTCAAAATTGTGAAAGAAAGGAAAAAAAAAACACTTTTTACATATAATTGCTTTGATTTTTTTAATGAATATATATAAACTTTATTTTGATCAATATTATGTTCATTATAATAATTTGAATTAAAATTTATCATTTTCTATTACTCTTCAAATTTGCACGTCTAAAGTTTACGGAAATCCTTCATAATTTTTTTTCAATAAATGTAAATTGCATTAAACAAAAGAAGTACATGAGTAATTACCGCATTAGTAATTACTACTCAAGAGTCATTGTGAGTCTTCACCCCTGACTGGCCAAGGGATCCGCCATTAGCTAAACTCTTCAAAATTATTTGACACTATTAAACTTCATATTTTTCATAATGTTAACATTCTATTTTTTTTTTCTACATTAGTTGATATTATTTCTATACTATTCACACAAATTTAGAGTCTGTAAAAATTAATTATAAAGAAATAATATGGATCAAATGAAATTTATTATTCTGTGATTTACAATCTCTGAATTCAAATAACCCCCTGATTCTTCTTCAAGAATGTCTTAAATCGGGGATGTGATGAGATCTCCCTCATATTTCTAGAAGGCTATTGCGTGCTACCTTAAAATATTGTATCAAGGCCTTTTGGTTGCAGAGTTTCGTTGTGGCAGGAAGCTTTTAGACTTGCACTTGCTTTGAATTTGCTATTTGTGTTTGTGTATGTGTGTCATGACTTGTGAGAGGTGAACATCCCTTTTTATAGGTGTGTGTAGAGCTTTAGGCAGCTTGAACTCATTTCCTTGGACTTGTACACTATGTAGTTAATTTCCTGAAGGGTTGTATTTGAATATGCATCTGGCCCAACTTAGCCAGTACAAAATAAAAGAAGTAACTCTATATATATTCTGAATTGATCTATAAGGACACATATGACCCAAATTCAGTATGGGCTCATGAATTTATTGTCTTGAAAATATGAAAAATCCAAATTTATTATGGATTTTTATTTTGAAATACAATTATTAGTCAATTTATTTGGACTTTAACTGATTATTTATTCCAAAATATTTCGACGTCAACATATAGTATAAAAAATTCGAATTAAGTTGTTGTTAGAATTAAATATGCCTATTCGTCCGTGAAAGTGTTATTTAGTTCAATGTTGACTTTTTCTATTAGAATTTGATATTGTAATAGTAAAATAATAATTATTTATTTGATGTAGGTACCCAAAAATTGGGATCGGATCGCTCACTTGGGTCGCTGAATCCTTCTTTCGAACTACTTGTTAGTGGATCCTGAGAACAAAGCAAACGTGAGACTAACGAGTAGTTCTCGGCGATGGCCCTCCGATTCTTAAGTTAGAAATACGGGGTCGAAAAGATAAAAATGAGATTGAACGAGATCACAAATGGCGGTAAAAATGATGAGGTAAAACGTCATTTGAACTGTCTAGGAGAGCGCCACGTGTCCCCCTTGAGATGCTGCCATGTCATCATAATCCTATGGTCTTTATTTATTCCCTGGTCAAAATTAGTCAAGATGGTCAAAATAGTCAACTATGGGGATTTAACTGCCTTAAAATGACAAGGGTATTTAGGTATTTAGTAAACTCCTTCATCACTATTCATAATTAAATATGAAATGTATTAATTGAAATAATGTTTTGAGGATAAATTTAATTTGCACACTTGGATTATGCATGAGTATTGAAGACTACTATAATTACCAAATGTACCAACCCCCCTCCCTCGTTAATTCTTGATTTGGTGGTTGAATACCAAAATCGCCCTTGACGTCAAATGTTGGAATTTATAGTAATGATATTACAATATGGATACATAGTGGAAAGTTTTTAGTTTGAAGTCCCGTTTTGTGGTAAAACAAAAGCTAAAATACGCTTTCAATTCAGAGCTGGGGAAAAAAGTGCTTGGTAAAGTTGGTGATGGTGGAGGGGATGGGGGAGGTGGAGTATGTGCGTGTATGAGACAGAATGGCTGTCAAAATCAAGAATTGGTTTCATTTCTTGTAGATAATACTTGTCAAGCTATTTCAGTTACAGCAATGGATGTTTACAGAGATATATATAAAAGTTCTAATGGCAACGGCTAGTAACTAACTTTCAAGAAGAAAAGGAATGTCAACAACTAATAGAAGCGCATCAGCGCTTTTAACCAAAATAATAGCAACTAATGCTGATAATAATAAGTGCTATTACGATTGTTTAAGTAATGGCAACTATGTGCTGTTTCAACACTTTTAAACTGTATCTGCAGCATCTTCATTCTACAACTTCATCCAGCACCTGATTTATTATTTGTTCAAAGCTGGACTGGGGGTAAATTCAACCAGGCCAAGCTTGTCCAGTAAGGAATAAAAGAGAGGACCAAATAAAGGTTTAGTAAAGAGATTCGCTAGTTGCTCCTTCGAAGGTACATAAATAGGATCAAGGAAACCAGATTTATAATGATCACGAACTAAGTGGCAATCTATTTCTAAATGTTTCGTTCGTTCGTGAAAAGCTGGGTTGTAAACTATGTGTAAAGCGCCCCTGTTATCGCAAAGGGAAGGAATTGGCTGAGGAACAATAACAGTAAGATCCCGCAAGAGTGAAGAAATCCATACTAATTAACAAGCGGTAGCTCCCATAGCTCTGTATTCAGCTTCCGCAGTAGATCTAGATACTGTATTTTGCTTTTTTGTTTTCCAAGATAGCAAAGAAGGTCCTAGAAAAATGCAGAAACCAGTAAAGGATCGTCTATTATCCGGGCAGGAAGTCCAATCCGCATCACTATAGGCTTTAAGGTCAAGAGAGGTGTTGGAGGGAAAAAAAAAAGTCATTTGTGTGAGGTGCCTTTAAGGTAACGGACTAAGTGTGTTGCTGCCTCCCAATGTTCTTGACAGGGAGATTGTAAGTACTGACTGAGTTGTTGTGTTGCGTGAGAGAGATCTCATCTTGTAAAACCAAGATAAGGAGTCTACCAACTAATCGTCTGTACACAGCTGGATGGGGAAGCACATTGTCTGAAGTGGCAGTAAGCTTAATTCCAGCTGGAAATGGAGTGTTAGTGCCCTTAGCCTCTGTCATCTTCATGTCTAAAAGAATGTCTTGAACATGTTTTCCTTGTGTGAGGATGATCCCCTCTGGTCCACGGGCTATTTCCAGCCCCAGAAAATATTTGGCTGGTCCCATATCCTTGTTGGTGAAGAGTTGATGGAGGTAGTTCTTAACTTCTTCAATAAAAGCCAAAGAGGTACCTGCAAGTAAAATATCATTAACATAGACAAGTAAAGCAATAAAACCATGAGAGGATCCTTTGGTGAATAAGCAATTGTCATGCTTGGACTGTTTGAAGCCAAAGAGCTCCAACTTGGAACTAAACTCATAATTCCATTGGCGGGAGGCTTGTTTAAGTCCATATAAGAACTTTTGCAGCTTGCATGCATGTCCAGCGGGGACTGTGTATCCGTCTGGAGGGCTCATGTAGATCTCCTCATCTAAGGGCCCGTGTAAGAAGGCGTTATTAACATCAAGTTGATGTAATTCCCAACCATTAGTGGCTGCCACAACTATAACTGCTCTAACAGTGACCACCTTAGCAACTGGTGAAAAATTCTCGAAATAATCCACCCCTTCAATCCGATTATAGCCTTTGGCAACTAAACGTGCCATGTATCCCATCAGGGTTGAAATTGCACTTGTACACCCATTTACACCCAATTGGTTTCTTTTTATCAGGTAGAGGTTGAACTATCCAGGTCTGATTTTGTTCCAAGGCTTGAATTTCAGATTTCATAGCTTGAACCCACTCCTTTTGTTTAACTGCTTGTTGATAGCAATAAGGTTCTTGAAAAGATGATACAGTAGAGATAAAAGCAGAGTGTTCAGGTGAGATTTCAGATACAGAGATTACATTATGAAGTGTAGATGTGTTGCAAATGTAATCAGCCATCCAGGCTGGTTTAGATGCAGCTCTTGTTGATTTCAACAATTGATGATCTCGTGGACTAGGTGAACAAGGAGCCTCTGCTGTAGTATTAGATGGGCTAAAAACATCATCAGAAAAGGATTGTAAATCAGATATAGGTAGAGGTAAGGAACAAGTCAAATG
>NW_011628065.1:245886-292898 GCF_000512975.1 Sesamum indicum | reverse complement strand
CTTATAGAAAATGACATCCCTACTGACTATTTGAGCCTTCTTTTCAATGTCAAAAAACTTATATCCCTTTTGACCATGCATGTATCCAAGGAATACACATTTGGATGATCTTGAGTCAAATTTTCCTTCAGAAGGATGAATATTAGTAGCAAAACAAAGGCATCCAAACGTCTTCATATTGGTGTAGTCAACCGGTATATTATATAGTTTTTCATAGGGTGATTGCCAGTTGAGAATGGAGGTAGGTAATCTGTTTATACTGTAGGTGCCTGCAAGTATAGCTTCTGTCCAAAAAAAGCTAGGAAGAGAGGATTGAAACATAAGTGCTCTTGCTACTTGCAAAAGATGCTTATGTTTCCTTTCCACAACCCCATTTTGTTCGGGCGTGTATACACAAGTTTTATGGTGAAGAATTCCTTCTTTCTGTAAAAAAATTTGGCATTCTTTGCTTAAAAATTCAGAACCATTATCAGGTCTAATTATCTTAATATTCTTACCAAACTGTGTTTGAATCATTTTGTGAAAGGATATAATCAAGGATATAGCCTCAAGTTTTTGTTTCATAAGGAACGTCCAAGTGCACCTACTGTGATCAACAACTAGAGTTAACATGTAATACAATTGGATAATGATTCTTGGTTATATGGTCCCCAAATATCAATATGTATGAGATCAAAAACATGCTTAGAAATAGATTAACTCAATATAAAAGGCAATCTTTATTGCTTGGCCAAGGGACAGATTTCACAATGATCATGTTTGTTCTTAGATGTGTCAATAAAAGATATATGTGAAAGTACATTTTCTGATGCATGCCCCAATCTCTTATGCCACATATTCAATGTAGCAGTGCTAGAGTGATAGTAATGTGAATCAGATACAGGTTTAAAAAAAATGTTCTTTCACTACCTGGAAGGAAGAGGGATGAATGACATAAAGTCTTCGTACAGTCTTCTACTACAATGATCTCTCCAGTCTTGAGGTCTTGCAATGTGCAAGATTGATCAGAAAACATAAAACAGATTGAAGCAGAGGCGCATAGCTTGTTAACAGACAATAGGTTATATTTTAAGTCTGGAACATATAATACTTCTGTGAGTTTTAGCGTGTTTGAAAGTGAAATAGTTCTAGTTTTCTTAACAATCTTTCTTGATCCATCAGCCAAGTAGACACAAGAATCAATTAAGTTTTTGTCAAAAACTCAAAAAGATTTTTATCCTTGCACATATGTGTGGAAGCTCCACTATCCACTATCCACTATCCAAGATTTTGCATCAAGCTCATCACAGAATTTTAAGAAAAAATCTTTACTTGAGAATTGATCAAAGAATGTCTGAGTGTTCACCTATGCAGAGCCCTTATCTCCCAATAACTTCTGTAGTTCTCCAATCAATCTAGATAGCATCTTCTTGTCAACTGAGTCAATTGTTGCTGCTGCAATATGTTTTTCCATTTTTGCAACATTGAAAGCTTGAGCACCACTTTGCTATAGTTTCTTCTTCTCAGCCAATGCCTTGTACCACTCTGGATATCCATGGATTTCGCAGCTGGTCCTAAGGTGACCTTTCTTTCCACATTGATCACATACCATATTTTATTTTTCTGTCTGTGTCTTTCTCTTTTGTGGAAATCTTGGCATAAAATTGGCATTCTTTCCACCTTCTTTCCCTTGCATGATCATATTTTGATTTGAGTAAGTAATGTCTACATTCACCTCTCTCTGTTTTTCCACCCTTAAAACCATAGAGTAGGCCTTATTGACACTAGGAAGTGGTTCCATCAATAAAATCTGGCTTCTAACATGGTCAAAAACATCATGCAATCCCATTAAAAATTGCTTAAGTTGAGTGGATGTATTTATTTCCAGGAAAACTTTAAAAGCCTTGCATTCAAATTGAGGAAATGGTGTAAGACAAGCCAATTCATCCCACAGTTTTTTAAGCTTTGTATAATAAGCTGATACAGATAAATTTCCTTGAGAAATAGAAGTAATTTGCCTCTGAATTTGATACACCATTGGACCGTTACTTTCTCCAAAGCGAGCTTCCAATTCAAGCCATAATTCTCTTGAAGATTTGATGTATATAAAATTCTCAACTATATCTTTAGAAATAGAATTCAAAATCCAAGAAGTTACAAGGCAATTGTTTCTTACCCATTGTTTATGTTCCTCTGTACCTTCTTTAGGTTTTATGCCTGTTCTGTCGATAAAATCAACCTTCACTCTGCCCCAAGGGCTATTCGTATTGCTCGGCTCCAAGGCAAGTAGTTTTTTACATTTAGTACGGAGTAAACCAAGGATAAGCCTGTATTTTTTGTATCTGCAGCCTTATGGAGTCTGCATCTTCCATCAGTTTTCTTCTGTTGTAAAATTCACTCTTTGATTCCATCATGGTTGGATTGTACAGGTAAAATGCACAGAGTTGGTGAAGAAAAATCAGGGAAAGATCAGTTACATGGCTCTGGTACCATGTCAAAATCAAAAATTAGTTTCATTTCTTGTAGAGAATACTTGTCGAGCTATTTCAGTTATAGCAATGGCTGTTTACACAGATATACATAAAAGTTCTAATGGCAACGGCTAGTAACTAACTTTCAAGAAGAAAAGGAATGTCAACAACTAACAGAAGCGCATAAGCGCTTTTAACCAAAATAATAGCAACTAATGCTGATAATAAAAGGTGCTATCACCATTGTTTAAGTAATAGCAACTATGTGCTGTTTCAGCACTTTTAAACTATGTCTGCAGCACATTCAATTTACTGCATCTTCATTCTGCAACTTGATTCCAGCGCTTGATTTATTATTTCTTCAATGGCATAGATAATAAAGAATGAAGGAGATAATGTTCAGGTACGAGATATTTACAATATCAACATAAGATAATTATAGAAATAAATTAAATAGATGATGATTTATATATTTATGACATAAATAAATCTTTCTTCTATTTTGAACTTTGTACTGAAAAATCTTTCTTGAGTAGTCATTTATAAAGGAAATTTTTGAGAAACAATGTATGTGCCACAAAATTCAAACTTTGCACACTAATTCTATTATGATGCCTTCCCGGATGATTACTTGATTTGACGGAAATGGATACTTCATTTGTCCTACTTCTCTAACAGTTTTTACTTTATGTTTAATTTTTCAATTTAAATAATTTCATATAAATACTCAACCTTAAACAAATTTCTAAAATTGAGATTTTATTATTTGAATGGGCATGTAACTCCCCTTTAGAGTGAGAGTGATAGTGCAAAAAACCGTGGAGGGTGCCATTTCGTATATTTATAATAAAATATAAATACAAGTCTCTCTTTGTCTCCCTTTTCTTTCCTTTCGGTTGAGCTTATGTAGTGGTTGGTCCTTCACTGCAACATTGGTGAAGGGCTCAGATCGTGTTGTATTGCCTCCTCGAATTTAGACTTCTTTTTGGACTTTGTTCATTTAAGTCATTCTGTTAGTAACCAATACATTTGAACCTGAACAGTTATCTATGTTTCATGCATAATCCCTTTGAACTTGGACCCATTTCTAGATTTTCGTACATTAGAAAAATTCAAACTACTTATCGTATCATCCTCAATCACTTAATAATGGAAAGTACCATTTAATATCAATAATATAATATTCCATTTTTAAGAATGTCAATATTTCTTTCCTAAGTTAATTCTGTCTTCTATCATAAACCACCAATTCCTAAATATCCATAAGTATTTTGATTTTTAAATACAACAAAATTAGCACCCAGTATCATCTTGAGTTTTAAGTTCTCGCTATATAACTATAGAGCTATTAGACCTCGACTAAAATGTTATTTGCTTTAATATAAATTTTCTTATAAAATAAATTATAATTATAGAGGGTATATTACAATAAGTGGTATTACTTATTTTTGTTTTTAGTTCTATGAAAATAGTTTTTGGGGTAAATTTATAATTTTCTTATTAAATTTATATTATATATATATATTTTTTGTTCAAAGGAAAATAAAATTATCATTTTATGAAAACGAGAATCAACGTACATAAAGTCTTGAATATCAAAAGTAAGATAAGTTGAACACTACCGACAAAGACAACATCACAAACCACAAAGAACCCATTACAGAAAGGGCAACTGAGCAGCGACATAATTATGTAACAACCAGAGACCACACTTCCAATGGAGATTGAATTAGGCCTTCCATTACTCTTTTTGTTCCTATATCAACATGACAGGCTTTGAGCTTTCAACATAGAATTGCACGGAAGAAGGCTACATGTCATGTTCATTAGCAGAGTATTCACCCGCATTCTCGAATTATTAAGCAAATCAAATTTTTAGTGATAGTAACATGTATACTATGATTTGTGAATGAAATTTTAGGAATGTTTGAAGATGCATGGGAAAGTACTCACCACAGTTTAGTAAATCACTTGGTATATGAATGATGGATTATATGATGCAGTATGGCTGAGAGAAGATCATAATGATTATAGCTTTATGTTGAGATATATAACCAGTTGCATGATGAAAGCAAAAGGTTGGCTATTCTTATTATCAACTACAATAAGATAAAAAATGAAACAAATCTAATATGGCAGTATTTCCATACTTTTTTTATAACAATACATATCGTTGTGTCTACTTGACAAAGTGACACATGTACTTAAATTAACTTAAGTACTTTTTGTATCTACTTAACTAAGAGACTCCCATAGTTATATTAACTAATGTATATTCTATATCTACTTAATTAAGATACACGCAGTTAAGAGATATGTGCAGTTTTATTAACTAACATATCTTTTGTATTTACTTAAGTAAGGAACACGCAGTTGTATTAACAAACATATCTTTTATTTCTATTGGACCACGTGTAATTATATTAATTAAGGTATCTACTTAAGTAAGAAATTTGTGTAGTACATTAACAAATGTATTTTTTTATATCTACTTAACTAAGAGACACATTTATACTAACTAATATACCTTTTCAGTTTTGCTGGTTCCCATGCATTCTCTAATGTAATAGTCCATGTCCCCTCGAGTCGCTCTTTCATTGATAATGGATACTTATTTTCTATCTCGGGATAGACTTCTTCCATAACCGGGAACTTCATGGTTTCACAAGTTGGATTTCTTTGGCTTCCATTTTTCTTCTATTCAATCTTCGGTATGGTAATAAAATATAGTATGTTGTCTTCCCAGTTCCAATCTTTGATACAAGAAAAGAAGAATATACATAAGAGGGTCATCCTAATTTTTCATACATCTCAAGTTTGATTGTCTTGTATATTTCCTTTTTTTTGTAGCAAAAGTTTTAGAAGATGAAATCTTTTCCTTTTCCACTTTCAAATTAAATGTGCAATATAAGTGAAAGGTCCTATTTTCTTATTATAATTGCTTCTTTCAATATTTTCTTATAATGGATATAAACGAAGTGTGACTTCATGAAAAAGAATTAAAAAAACCTCGAAAATCTCCAAAATATATTCCGATTGTTCCTCGTATCTTAAAAGTCAAAGTAAAATTGCTCTGAATTCCACAATCCTAGACACAATTTTGCTTCTCCTGCAAGAATTGAATTTTAATTATTAGGTGATAAGTGGACCAATAAATAACGAATAAAATGGTGAAAATTATTGATTTGTAATCCATGTGCGTAGATTTTTTTTCTTTATGGGTAGTATACAAGAGGTATTATATAATGGGAAAAATATTCATTTAGTACATTAAGTTTGCCTGTTGTTAATTTGGTCCATGAAGTTTTCACAATTTAAATTTAATCCAGTAACTTTTAAAATTACTTAAATTAAGTCAACAAATGGAAGTTTGGATAATTTTACTCATGCACAACTTTGAAAGAGCATTTTTAGTCCATTTGTACTCGATTTACATCTTATCACCATGCTCGCCAAGAATGGTATCAGAGCCTAAATTTATTGCTAAAGTATTTGTTTATATTATATTAAGATATTTTTACCCACTAACAGAGGAGACTCTTTAAGAGAATAGAATCTAACGAAAGTTCGAGTTACAATGCCAATAGGGAATATTTACAGATTTTGAAAATACAAAGAAGCGAATTTCTTATGAAAATTCTTAGAAAATATGAAGGCAGCCATATAGGATCGAAATGAGTCTTCTCATGCCAAAAGAACAAGTATGGATGAGGAATTTTCAAATCCTCGAGATACTACCAAGGAATGCAATAAAGTGCTTACTCTCTACTGAAGTTCATGGTAGAATACTGTTTTATATGTTTTATCTTTTAGGACATTATAATTTTTTTTTTGGCTTGTAAAGATAATGATTAAGTTCATTTTGTATATTAATGGATAGATTTGGTATGAAGTTTTGTTTGATTTTTGTAATAGTTGTTTTAGAGTGAAAACGGCTCCTCAGATTTGCAGTTGTACGTGAAGTACATAGCTTTTCAACCTATCTACAAAATCAATTTATTGTGCTCGTTTAAGGTAATATTTTGAGGTCAAAAAAGCTAGCAGATAATTGAATGAATGAAAAAAATGAAAGATTTTTTTCGTGCTCCACCACAATGTAAACACCTCTTATAGAAGGTTGCCATTTTTGGGGCCAATTTTTACCTTCAAAAAGGCCAAAAAAGTCTATTTCACGTGTAACAACTGTAGTAAATGGATTGTCCATTCTTCCATTTAAACTTGATGCTAAATGGGATTTGGGACTAAGTTAGAAACTTTTCTTAACAAAATGGGATCAAAGAGGAAATCACGTAAAGCATGAGACGAAAAGTAAAAGGTCCCTTCTTTATGGGACCAAAAAGATAATTTATCCCAAAATATATTACATAAGTTTATAATTTTATCCCCCATTTAATATTTTTATGTTATAATTTTACACTTATAAGAAAAAAGTATAATGATTTTAACCTCACTCCATATATATTGTATTTGTCACATTATAAGTACAAAAAATATATATGTTAAACGAAGGGCAAAATTAAAATTTTATGTAATTCTTTTAGGTAAATCAGTATTTTTTGTTCAAGTCCTAAAGAAAGAGGGTAGGTGTAAATGAAGAATTTTTAGAGGGGTGTACTTGTAATTTTAGAATTTTTTCGAAGAAAAGTATAATTTAACATTTCAAGAAGGGTTCTAGTTATAATTAATTTTTTTAACTTTTAATTGATTGTTTATTTTTAGTTATTGAAAAAATAATTTTTGGGGTTAATTTGTAAGCTTTTTATTAAATTTATTCGAATACTAAATTTATATCAGATATCTTTTTTTTGTCAAAAGAAAATGAAATTATCATTTTATGAAAAAGAGAGTCAGAAACAACAAAGACCATAAGAACCTATTACGGAGAAAAAAAAAAATAGGGTAGTTGAGCATCAACATAATTCTAAAACAATCAGAGACCACTTTCAATGGAAATTGAATCAGGCATTCCATAACTCTCTTATTCCTCCTAGATGAACATGATAGTCATTGAGTTTTCAACATAGAATTGCATGGAAGAAGGCCACCTGTTATGTTCATCATTAGAGTATTCACCTGCCTTGTCAAATTTGCTCAAAATTTTCGTGATAGTAAGGATGTATATTATGATTTGTAAATGAAATTTTAGAAGTTTGAAGATGCATGAGAGTAAGTGCTCACCAGAGCCTAGTAAATCACACGGTACATGATGAATGTTGCAACGTCGTTCATAGATCGGATGGTTTTGTTGAACTTCTCATGGAAATAAAACTAGAACTCTTGTTTATTAGTAGATAGATCCTTAAGAAAAAAATATATACATTTAAATCAAATAGATAATATTTTAACAACACAATATTTGGGACATCTAACTTGGATGTCGTTTAAATAATTTATAACTTCACGAACTACTTTTTGAAAATAAATAAAATTTTTCTCTAAACATTCATATCATGAATGATGGATTATACGGTGCAACGTTGCTAAGAGAAGATCATAAACATTATAATTTTATGTTGAAATATATAACTTGTTGCATATGAAAGCAAATGGTTGGCTACTCTTATTATCAACTATAATCAGATAAGAAAAAACAAAAGAAGTCTAACGTAGAGGTATTTCCATATTGTTTATAACTATATACATGTCTACAAAATAGTGTCATGTTGATTTCAATATATCCGTGTCTATTGACAAAAAGACACGTGTACTTAAATTTAACTTACATACTTTCTTTATCTACTAAACTAAGACTACGATGATTATATTAACTAATGTATATTCTATATCTACTTAAACTAAAATATACGTTGTTAACAGACATATAGTGTTATATTAATTAGCGTATCTTTTGTATCTACTTAACTAAGAGACACGTAGTTGTATTAACTAGCGTATCTTATGTATCTATTTAACTAACGCACACTTAGTTAAGAGACACGTGCAATTATAGTAATTAATCTGCATCGACTTAACTAAGAAACATGTGCGGTACATTAACTAATATTCTTTTTATATCTACTAAAATAAGAGATGCACATAGTTATATTAACTAATGTACCTTTTCAGTTTTTGTGGTTCCTGTGCATTTTCTTACCTCAATAGTCCATCTCCTTTCCAGTCACTCTGTCATTGACAACGGATACTTACTTTCTATCTCGGCATAGACTTCCTCCAGTATTGGGAACACCCCCCTCTACCCAAACTAGATTTCTTTGGTTTCCATTTTTCTTCTGTTCAAACTCTCATATGGTAATAAAACATAATTTGTTTCCTTTCCTATTGCATTCTTCGATGCAAGAAAAGAAGAATATACACAAAAGAGTCATACTACTTTCTGCTACTTCATACATCTCAAATTTGGTCTTATGTAGTTTCTTTTTGGTGTAGCAAAAATACTAGAAGATGAAATCTTATACTTATCCACATTCAAATTAAATATGCAATATAAGTGTATGGTCCTTTGTTATATTAGAATTGCTTCTTTCAAGATTTCTTATAGTGGATATAAATAAAGTGTGAATTCTTAAAGAAAAAATTAAACCAACCTCTAACATCTCCAAAATATATTCCGACTATTCTTGCATCATAAAAGTCGGAGCAAAATTGCTCTAGATTCCACAATCTTAGATGCAACTAGATCCCGTTTCTTCCTTTGTGAAGATCCTTCGTTGCTTGAACGTGCTAGCTCCTGCAAGATTGAATTTTGTTAGTTGATAAGTAGACCATAAACATAAAATAAAAGGGTGAGAACAATTTGTAATTCATGTGCCTTTTTTTTTTCACTTTATGACTAGTTTGCTAGAGGTTTTATATATATAGGGCGAAATATAATTTTTGTCCAATTTTTTAGGGACGGTGGCAATTTTAGTTTGGGTCTAATTCAAAATTGTGAATCAGGATAGTAAAAATTGCAATTTATGGACTAAATGCCCTAATTTTACCAAAATCACCCACATAATGTGCACGTAACAACATAAATTTCGGAATTTCTCCATAATTTGGGGAATTGGCTTACATGAAAGTAATTTTTCAGTGGTGCTTACATGGTTAAGATGACATGTTTTAAAATTTCACGTAAGCACCGGTTGAAAAAAATACTTTCGCATAAGCTAATTAGCAAAATTTTGGAGAAATCCCAAAATTTATATTGTCATGAACATGTGCACAATTCGAGCAAAATTAGAGTATTTTGTCCTTAATTGCCATATTTTGAAGATTATTGTCCTGATTCACTATTTTAAATTGGACCTGAACTAAAATTACCACCGCCCCTAAGAATCTGGCCCAACATTGTATTTTTTCTTATATACATGTATATATATATTGTGACTTACAAAATCATAGAAGGTTAAATGATTAATAGAATAAGCATATTCTGGTTTCAATTGACGACATAACAACTATATGCATGTACAAAGTGTTCATCCCTTAATTTGATTTGACTTGCAATAGATTCCCTCTAATTAAGTTCTACTTTAGTATATGTATTTATGTGTGTGTGTACTACAGAGTATCTCATTCGGCTTGTTGAATTTTTATATCAAGAGGTAATTCAAGATAAGAAGTAAATAAACATAATATTTAATTAAATCTGATTTTAAAATAAAAAGTACTGTAGTAATTTATGTCATCAAATTTATTAATTTGGTAGAATTTGTAACAATCCCAGATTAACACTTTATTGTTTGGATTGCCATGTAATTGCCATCCACAATGAATTAATATTTATCAATATATTAACAAAAAAAAAGAACGAGAAGAGAAAGAGAGCGAGTTTTAAGATGGAGAAGAAAGAATCTTTTCCACATATTAAACCATGTGACATCCCTCTCCCACCCACCCACAACAAGAGAGAGTGAGAAACACAAAAAGTCTTAAGATTGAAAAAATCTTTTCCACTAATGGCATATCATATAAAAAAATAGGTAAGCCAATTTTGAATTTTCTTTTCAAAATGCTTTATTTCAAATTCAAAGGGAAAGCCAATAGAATTGTCTTTCCACCTTCAAGATTGAGCAATTTTCAGTTTTAAGTCTATACTTCTTCTAAAATTTATATTCAGAATAAAAGATCTAAAAAAATGAAGAAGAGTGAATATCACAAACATGTAAATTTGTTTTTCGAAGAAAAAAGAAATAGAAACAAAATGAAAGAAAGAAAGATCTACAGTACCTGGTGGACTCTTGGAGGCACTTGTGATGGTGGTGGGATGGGGGTGTCCGAAAATTAAAATTCAACGGCTCGGGAAAGAGCATACAATTAACTCTCCAACATCCATAGAAGTTATCTCTCTCAAGTATTGTCTACAAGGTGAGAAATTAATATTGGTTAGAGTTTATTCAAAACTATAACATAAAATTGAAAGTTGAATGTAGTTGAATCATTGAGAAGATCTGCATTGCTTTCTTCGTTTGACCCGTGCTCCATTTTTTCTCCTATGCATAAAGAGTTTTTCGGAGGATGTATGTGTGTGTTGTGTGTGTGGGGAGAGAGAGAGAGAGAGAGAGAGAGAGAGTGAGAGAGAGAGAGAGAAACAGAGATAATAAAGAATGCAAGAGACAACAACAAGAGAGTGAGTAAGCAACTGATGACTAATAAATTTTGTGTGTGTGTGTGTGAGTGTTTGGGTAAATCTACACTGACTTATATAAGATAGTTTCATAACAAAGCGTCAGGATGATGCCACGTCAATACATCGTATTGACGTAGCACTATCCTCATTGTTTATTATCAAACACCAAATGTAGGCAAATATTTCTTATATATAATTTTTTCATGTTCCTCGAATTGCTAATTTACAAAATATTTAAAGCCTAAAAAATTAAAAAACAAAAACTCAACAACTACATGTATAACTATATTTATGATACGTGAAATTGTGTCCAAATTTGAAACATTTGTAATGTTGCAATAATTTTAATAACTAAATCACAAAAAAATTACTTTTATATAAAAAAAGGGTCCATCATATAATTTTACAGACCAAAGCTACTCACTAACCATATATAATTAATTTACCACATAAATAGAGCAATTTTCGATAATACCTTGCAAATGTGTAGGCAATTTAAGAGATTTTTAGTAAGGCCTATTATTGAGATTAATGACACATAATTGAAATTAAATTGGAAGTATGTAGACTGTATTCTATATTTTCTATTTCTGCTTTTTGCTATTTCTGCTATTATAGTTCAATTCAAAGTTCTAAATTTTATCTGTAATTATTTGAACATTAGTAATCGAATAAAATTCAACTTAAAGTAAAAAGTTGTTATCGATTATTTTTGTAAGCAAATTCAGCTACAATTTAGTCGCATATAGAAACAAATAAATGTATTAATTATTAAAATATCATATGGATCATTAATTGGCCGTACGATCATAAATAATTAGTATGCATTTTGTTATGTACGAGATTCAATACAAAAATATATTTATTGTGTACGAATGTGTGATTTTTATTATTTACAAGATTCAGTACAGAAATATATTTATTATCTACAGATATGTGATTTTTATCATGAACAAATATATATAATTAATTCATGACTAGGTATGAGATATTTATAATATCTGCATAAGAATGTGGAGAAATTAAATAAATGAAAAAATTAGGGTGATGAAAAAAAAGGATCAGAGAGAGAAAAGAGTTATCTATACAGAACTAAAATAAAAGTGTAGAGAGATAAAGAGTTTACACGATCTTAAAAACGTATTTATTCATTTTTTTATTTAATAAAAGTTGTTTTTAAATCTTTGTAACTATTTCCTTTGTTTTTAAAGTTATGAAAGAAAGGGAAAAAAAACACTTTTTACTTATAATTGCTTTGATTTGTTTAAAGAATATATATAAACTTTATTTTGATCAATATTATATTCATTATAATATTTGAATTAAAATTTATCATTTTCTATTATTCTTCAAATTTGCGCGTCTAAAGTTTTCATAAACTCTTCATATTATTTGACACTATTAAACTTCAGATTTTTCATAATGTTAACACTCTATTTTTTTTTTATTTTTTTACTGCATTAGTTGATATTATTTTTATGCTATTCACAAAAATTTCGAGTCTTTAAAGATTGATTACAAGACAAGAAACTATATAGACCAATTGAGATTTATTATTTTGTGATTCAGAATCTTTGAATTCAAATAACCCCCTGATTCTTCTTTAATAATGTCTTGAATCGAGGATATGATGTCATCTTCCTTAGATTTCTAGAAAGCTATCGCGTGCTACCTTCAAGTATTGTATCCAGGCTTTGTGGCTGCAGAGTTTCATCGCGGAAGAAAGCTTTTAGACTTGCACTTGCTTTGAATTTGCTATGTGTGTGTGTGTATGTCTGCGATGACTTGTGAGAGGTGAACATCCTTTTTTATAGGCGTGAGTAGAGTTTTAGGGAGTTTGAACTCATTTCCTTGGACTTGTACATTGTGGGTTTTGTCATGAGTTAATTTCTTGATGGGCTGTATTTAACTATGCATCTGGCCCAATTTAGCCATTACAAAATAAAAGAAATAACTTTATATATTCTGAATTCATCCATAAGGACACATATGACCCAGACTCAGGATGGGCTCATGTATTTATTGTTTTGAAAATATGAAAAACCCAAATTTATTATGAACTTTTATTTTGAAATACCATTATTAGTAAATTTATTTGGACTTTAACTGATTGTTATTTATCCCAAAATATTTCGACCTCAACATATAGTATAAAAAATATGAATTAAGTTGTTGTTAGAATTAAATATGCCTATTCGACCGTGAAAATGTTATTTAATTCATGTTGACTTTTTCTATTAGAATTTGATATTGTAATAGTAAAATAATAATTATTTATTCATAACTAAATATGAAATGTATTAATTGAAATAATGTTTTGAGGATAAATTTAATTTCCACACTTGAATTATGCAATGGGTATTAACACCACTCTAATTACGAGGGTGATTATCAAAAGACCAAAATTACCCCTCCTTTTTGAAGAAATTTACAATAAAGAATAGGATCCACGCATGGAGATGCGGGCCGGGTCGCTTGACCAACCCGCCTGACCCAGTCCGATTGACTCACCCACTCTGTGAACCATTAGATCACCTGACACTTGGACCACTGAATGACGCCACGTGGCAAATCCTAAATGGTACCGTACACTATAAATACTAGCATTTATAAATATTTATAGGCAAGAGCAGATCTTTGAAAGATCGGGAGAAAAGGGGGCCAAACCAAACCAGATATCACAGGTATACTCCCTTAAACAGAACCAGAGAAAGAGCCATGCTTATGGTGGAAAAGGAAGGACTTTTCAGTGGCCAGGTAAGATGCGAAATACCCTTGCTAAGAAAAACTTTAACAAGTATTGCAGGTTCCACAAAGATAAAAACCACGATACAAAAGAATGCTTCCGTCTTAAAGATGAGATCGAAAGATTAATAAGGCAGGGATATTTCAAGCATTTAATCAAGAAAAGAGGTGAGTTGGGTAACATAAGTAGATCGCGTAGCAAAGAATGAAGCCGAAAAGATAAGGTGGGTAAGAGTGGAGCTCGCGACAACGTGCCCACTAAAGGGGTCATCCACACTACATCGGGTGGTCCTACAATGGGTGATTCATCGAGGGCTCACAAAAGATACGCTAGGAAGAGTAGATACAGGTACGAAGAATAGGTACTATATGTGGAGCCTCAAGAGGATATCATCTTTGGAGATAAGGACTTAAGCTCGAGTAAGATGGACCAGAACGACCCAATGGTAATTCGTATGGACATTGTGAACTACCAGGTGCATAAGGTATTAACTGATAATGGTAGTTCTGTGGATATTATTTTTACTAACGTGCTCAGGAAGATGGAGCTAGGCGATCTAAAATTGAAGCCTGTACAGACCCCCTTGGCCGGATTTGGGAGAAGCGAGGTCGTTCCAGAAGGGGTGATCGATCTATCTGTATCCATTGGAGATGAACCTCAAAGAAAAACTTGCATGATTCAGTTTTTTGTTGTGGACAACACATTTGCATATAATGTTGTCTTAGGGCGACCGGGGCTAAACAAGTTTAGAGCGATGGTGTCCACTTATCATTTGAAAATGAAATTTCCTACCAAGTATGGGAGCGGGGAGGCACGATGCGACCAACGTGTACCACTGCAATGTTACAACCTCAGCTTAAAACAGACCAAGAGTGTGAAGAAGGAAAAAAGAAAAGAGGAACAAGGTCAGAGTGAAGAGGTAAAAAGAGGAAAGATGGAGAGGTTGGAAGCCGTGGAAGAGTACAAAGAGGTAGAGCTCATTCTTGGTGAGTTCCATAAAACTACACGCATAGGATCGCAAATGACGGAAGGGATGGAGATGTTGACCATAGATTTTCTAAGGAAGAACAATGACATGTTCGCATGGAGCCCATCCGATTTCACAGCAAAGGAGGATAGGGAAACAACAGCCTTTGTGACAAAGAAAGGAGTGTATTGCTATAATGTCGTGCCATTTGGTCTTAAAAACGCTGGAGCGATCTATCAGAAGTTGATTAACAAAATGTTCAAGGACCAAATAGGTAGCACTATCAAAATATATTTAGATGACATGCTGGTGAAAAGCAAGAAAGAGGGCGACCAGCTACAGCACTTGGAGGTAGCTTTCAACATCATGCGATCTTGATCTTATGAAATGAAGTTGAATCCTGCAAAGTGCACCTTTGGAGTACGAGGCGGAAAATTTCTTGGTTATATGGTGTGTGAGAGGGGGATCGAGATGAATCCAGAAAAGATACAAGTAATCATGCAGTTGGGGTCGCCAAATTCGTGAAGGATGTCGAGAAGCTAACAGGGAAGGTCGTTGCGTTGAATCGATTTATTGCCAGGTCAGCCGAAGACAACTTACCTTTATTTAAAAATTTACGTAAAGTGAGATTTTGAATGGATAGAAGAATGCGAAAAAGCTCTTCATGAGCTTAAAGCATATTTTGCTAACCCTCCCCTTCTTGCTGATCCTTTAGTCGGGGAAAAGTTGTATGTTTACTTGGCAGTATCGGATGAGGCAGTGAGCTTAGTCCTGGTTCGTGAAGACGATCGAAAGAAAAGTCCTGTATATTATGTGAGCAAAATATTGCAGGGGGCAGAAAAGAGTACATTCATTTCCAGTCCCACCCGATCGTGGTGTTGATGAACCATCCATTCAAATAGGTTATGTCTAAACCAGATGTATCAGGAAGGATAGTCAAATGGACAGTGGAGCTTGGGGAACTTGATATCGAGTTTCAAACTAGAAGCGCTATAAAATCATAAGTGTTTGTAGATTTTCTAGTCGAACTTGTGGGGGAGCCACAGGAGGAGGCGAAAAGATGGATATTACATGTTGATGGATCCTCGAACGCTAAGAATGGAGGTGCAGGAATATTTCTATAAGGACCTGATGGAATTGAGATTGAGATCGCTGTGAGATTATCTTTCCTAGTGACCAACAATGAAGCGGAATATGAGGCACTAATTCAAGGTCTCCATATAGTATTAGATGGGAGAATGAGACAGTTGGATGTGTATACAGACTCTCAGTTGGCAGCAATGTAGGTGCAGGCCTCCTATGAGACCCGGGAGTGGACAATGACATAGTACCTGGCTAAGGTAAAGGAGATGATAGCCAAGTTTGACAGGTGTGCAATCCACCAAATTCCGCGGGATGAGAATGCGAGGGCGGATGCTTTATCTAAATTCGGGTCTATGGTTGAAGGCATAAAGGAGAGGAAGATTGCATTCATGATTAGAGAAGTCCCATTGATTTACGAGAAAAAGTTATCCATATAGTGGAGGAGGCGAACTCATGAAAATTCCCTTCATCCAATATCTGAAAGAAGGGAAGCTTCCCTAGCAATCTGATTGTGGCCAGGAGATTACAGTTCGAAGTGAATCATTTCACATTGTTAGTGGGAAGAATTGTATAAGAGAACGCCAGAAGGAGTATTGCTAAAATGCTTGGATGATGAGAGAGCACAATACGTGATGAGAGGGTGCAAGAAGGAAGTTGTGGGAATCATTCAGAGGGAAGATTGCTCGCTCAGAAAATATTTAGGCATGGGTATTTCTGGCCTACCTTAGTGAAGGACACAAAGGAATTTGTGAAGAAGTGTGAAAGCTGCCAAAGATTTGCAGGGTTGTTACATTCATCATCGACCCCAATTAGAAGCCCGTAAGGTTACATGTCCATTTGATCAATGGGGAATCAATATTGTGGGCCTTTTCCACAAGCGACAGCTCAAAAGAAATTCTTGATCGTGGCAGTAGAATATTTTTCCAAGTGGGTGGAGGCTGAAACATTGAGAAAGATCTCTGAAAAAGAAGTAATAAATTTCATTTGGAAAAATATTATTTGCAGGTTTGGGATCCCAAGGACATTAGTATTCGACAATGGGACCCAGTTCGAAGGTAGGAAGATCGTAGCTTGGTGCAAACAGCTTAAGATCCAACAAAATTTTACTCTACAGTAGAAAATCCTCAAGGCAATGGCAGGTCGAGGTAATAAATAGGATTTTATTACACACTTGAAGACACGACTCAAAGGGGCAAATGGGTCGTGGGTCGAGGAGCTTCCTGGGCTGCTCTGGGCTTACAGAACTACGCCAACGACTACCACGAGAGAAACCCCTTTCTGTTTGGTGTATGGAAGCGAGGCGATTATACCAGCGGAGATTGGAGAAGAAACAGCGTGGGTAAGCCAATATGACATGCAGGAAAATATGCAAGGGAGATCTTTAGATCTCAGTGTGATCGAGGAGGGTAGAGATCTTGCTTCTACCGAGATTCTACGATATAAGAGTTTTGATGACTAAAAAAATTATAATCGATGGATGAAACCGAGAAACTTCCAAGGAGGAGACCTCGTTTTGAAGAAAATCGAGGTATCCAGGCATGTAGGAAAATTAGATCCTACATGGGAAGGTCCATACAAGGTTGTGAAAGTGAAGAAGAAGGAAACATACGCTCTACAAGATATGGAGGGCAAGGACCTACCCAAACCTTAGAACGTGCACAATTTGAAGAAAATTTATGCTTAAAGTACAAAGCAGTGACTTGAAGAAGGTCTACTCGACAAGTTTGAAAAAGTGACTTGAATGTTGGTTACTTTTGTTGTACAAGACCTATAAAGGTCTAGCCTAAGAAAGGCACATTTTGTACTTGTCTGAAAAAGACATTGAGTACATGAACTTAAAAAAAGGTTTTTTTTTCCCTTTTCATGCATTTGTCCAGTATTTCTACTTCTTATTTGAAAAAGGTTCAAGTTTACGCAATTTGAAAACGATTGCGGATGGTTTTCCAACCTGAAAAAGGTTCAAGTTCATGCGATCTGAAAAAGATTGTGGATGGTTTTCTAACCTGAAAAAGGATCAGGTTCATGCAATCTGAAAAAGACCGCAGATGGTTTTCCATCTTGAAAAAGGTTCAAGTTCATGCGATTTGAAAAAGATCGCAAATGTTTTTTCACCTGAAAAAGACTCAAGTTCATGCGATCTAAAAAAGATTGCGGATGGTTTTCTAACCTGAAAAAGGTTTAAATTTATGCGATTTCAAAAGGATTGTGGATGGCTTTCCAACCTGAAAAAGGTTCAAGTTCATGCGATATGGAAAAGATTGCGGATGGCTTTCTAACCTGAAAAAGGTTCAAGTAATGTGATCTGAAAAAGACTATAGATGGTTTTCTAACCTGAAAAAAGGTTCAAGTTGATGCGATTTGAAAAAGATTGCAGATTGTAGATGGTTCTTAGAAGAAGGTCTAGGTCGGCATGATCTGAAAAAGATCCCAGATGACCCTTTCGTATGGAAAGATGTTAAGGCTTTCAATATGGAATAATTAAGTTACTTATGATATGCAGTCGTATCCATCTATAAAGGAGCGCCTATTTATCGCGAACACGAAAGCAAAATAAGTTGGCAATAGGTCAAGGATCTTCCATTAAAACAAAATACTATCAGTACAAATACAAAACATAGTTGTCCGCCTAAGGATGATCTTCAGTTTTCCAAATTCGCAAAACTACAAGTCCAAAAAATGCAAAAATAATGAAGGTCCAGTAGACAAAGAGTGATGTGTCGTTGACCACCTCTTTCCAGCAAGGTCGTGAACTCACTGTCTTCATGATGGACCTCCTCACCAGCAGGATATGGCTCCAGATTCCTATCGAGAGTGTCATCTAATTGGATCTAGCCTTGACATTTTTCAAAGTCTTCAATCATGTAGTCTGTTGCCTAGGTCTCTATGGCTTCGCGAAAGGTTCGTGTCTTCATGAATTCGCGTGCCCCGTGTAGACGAGCTAGAGAAATGACATCTTGATACTCGGAACTCTGGAGGAATGTGGTGCGACCTTCCACCATTCCAGCCTCACGATCGGCTTCAAACCCCTACTCTTTGCCAGATTCAAATGCTGCCCTGCGACCTCATTGAGTTGTTGACATAGCCTCTTCAAGCTGGCTCGTGAGCTCAGCTGTTTTCTTCTCAGATTCGGATCATAGAGTGTCGTTCATCTCTTTCAGCTCTATTATCTTCTTCTCCAACTCCAGCGCTTGGCGTTTGCTTCAATTTTATCGTGTCGCCACATGGAGCATTGCAGCGAGAGGTTGTGCTTGAAAGTAATTGCCTATGAAAGAAACTGTGAGGGATATCGACCAGACTATTCAAGTTGATGGAAAATGTTAACTAATGGGTACCTGCGTTATGTTTTGGGCGAAGTGCTCCTCGACAACCGTGTGTGATGTTTGGGCCAGGATGACATGATCATGTTCCAGGCAAGTGGCCCTGTACAGCTCGCAGGAATCCTGCCCTGCTCGTGTTCGCAGGACACGCTCCTATTGGAGGAGATGGCCCAGTTCGAGTTTAGTTGTTCCAAGGTCATTTCCACGACCCTGCTGTTGGAGGTTCATTGTGCTTCCCTAGCTTGCTGCCAATTCTCTTCGTGCTTGCAATTTCTTGCGATTCTCCTCCTCGTTGGCCTTGTTAGCAACCAAGCAAGCTTCTAGACGATGTTGGCGGTCAGATATGGAAGATGGAGGGTTGCGACTCCTGCTTTTGCTCGTTTGTTGATTTGCAGCCTCTCCTTTACCTTTGCCCCTCTTTCTTTCGTTGTTGGGTTCAGCTGGGCTGGACGACCTCCACGAGGACCTTAGGAGATTGGTCGTCAATCTGTATGGGCGAGGAAGCTGTGTTGGGAGGCGACACAGGAGCTATCGGAAGGTCGGCCGGAACAGCATTGGCAGAACCTGAGGCATCCTGCGAGCTCTCTGGAGGGGTCGCTTGGACATGAGCCAGCTCGCGTTGAACAAACCCTTCTGCGCCCTCACTTTGTTGGCGATGCGGGCAAGCATAACTTCCGAAGTTGTAAATTGAAGACAGTTAGAATTCCATATAAGATACATGTAACGAAAGAGAATGAAGCATCATTATTCACCTAAGGAACCCTTAGTGGGAAGGGGCGCAGGGGAGAGGCCCACGAGCTTCAGCACCTTCTCCTGCAACAAAGGCTTGGGAAGGTACCAATATAATGTAATATAATTGATGAGGTCGCTCTCGAATCCCTCCCCGTATGTTTCAGGCTCGGGTTTGAAAACACGCCCATCAAGACGAAAATCCCAGAATTCCCCAGGAGGAGGTCGAATGAAGATGTACCGCTCACACCAAGGACCAAAGTTGAACTTTAGATCGCCCAAGTATCGGCAATCTTTGCGAGTGGTGAGATAGAACTAGCCATTCTCCTCAAACCTCTTTGAGGTCATGAAAGAATAGAGAGACCAAAAATTATCAAAAGAAGGGGGGAGGTCTAAGTATTTCATAACTTGAGGAATAGAAGAATGTGACTAATGGAATTAGGGAAAGTTGCATGGACAAAGATCTAGCCTAACAAGAATATTATTTACCTCGCAAGGTGATGAGACTGCAAACCTGCCTCTAAATGCATTACATAAAAGGGTAGAAACCCTCGGAAGGTTGATGCATCCTATCAAAAGAGCTAGGAATGACAACTTCATAATCATCAGGGATGTAATATTTTTTTTTTAGCTGTAAAATAGGAGTTTTTACCGTACTAATGATCCCTATCCAAGGTTCATTACAGAGCATATCTTGATACTTTTGATGGATGGGGGCATCACCAGAATTGGCCGACTCTACCGTTTGCCCAACAGCGGGGGCCGTACGACGACGAGCTCGGGGAGCATGCTCGGGGGAAATGGTGTCATTGTACGTTCCTACAACCTCCCTTGGGGAAGTAGCAATTGACCCAGAAGTAGAGCTCGAATATGAACTCAAGCTCGAGTCCGACCCCAAACCAGACTCAGAATCATTCCTAGACCTAGAAGACATACTACAGAAAGCACGAACAAAATATAGAAGTACCTGGAAAGACAGAGGCTGAAAGAGAGAAAGCTCGCTGAGGGAGATCGAAAGCTACTAGATAGGAAGGTGCGATCAAGAAGTTCAAATGCAGGACTATATATAGGGGAAGAAGTGAGACAGCGCGCTTTTCCATAAGCCATGAGATGATGACACGTTAGCAGCACCAACGGCGGAGATCTCGCGATCTAACAGGTGACTGATCAACTTCTCTTAGTGTCATTAATGACACTAAAAGAATAGGGGAGTAATGATGAGGGTAATTACCAAAAGACCAAATTACCAAAAGGGCAAGATTCACGCATGAAGACGCGGGTCGGCTAGGCCAGTCCGATTGACCCGCCCACTCTGAGGACCGTTAGATCACCTAAAACTTGGACCAGACGCCACGTGGCAAATTCCTAAATAGTACCGTACACTATAAATACTAGAATTTATGAACATTTATAGGCAAGTGCATTTATCACATTTCTATGATCTCACTCGCTCTCCACTGATCGCTTTCGACCCCATTTCCTAGCTTAAGCATCGTAGGGCCTTAGTTGGGGCCTATCCAGCAAGCCTAACGTGTGTTCTGTTCTCAGGATCCACTTGTAGGAAGCTCAAAGTAGAATTAAATGACCTGATCCGAGGTACTAGGTTTAGCAACCCGATCCCAAATTGTGCGACCTGCATCAGTACTAACCCCCCTCCCTCGTTAATTCTTGATCTTGTTGTTGAATACCATAATTACCCTTGAAGTCAAATGTTGGATATTATAGTAATGATATTACATACATAGTGGAGAAATTTTAGTTTGAAGTCGCGTTTTGTTGTAAAGTAAAAATCAAAATGCGGTTTCAATTTAGAGTTGGGAAAAAAAATGCTTGGTATAGTTGGTGATGGTGGAGGGGGTGGTGGAGTATGTGCGTGTGTGAGAGAGAACTACAGAGATAATAGAAAATGAAGGAGATATTTATTTATGTTTAGGTATGAGATATTTACAATATCAACATAAGATAATTATATAAATAAATTAAATAGATGATGATTTATATATTTATGACATAAATAAATCTTTCTTCTATTTTGAACTTTGCACTAAATTTTTTTTGAGAAACAATGTATGTGCCACAAAACAAACTTTGCACACTTTTTCTTGTACGATGCCTTCCCGGATGTTTAACAGAAATGTATACTTCATTTCTCCTTGGAAAAAGAGCAACTTCTCTAACAGTTTTTACTTTATGTTTAATTTTTCAATTAAATTAATTTCACATAAATACTCAACCTTAAACAAATTTCTGAAATTGAGATTTTATTATTTAAATGGGCATGTAACTCCCCTTTAGAGTGAGAGTGATAGTGCAAAAAATCGTATAATTACAATAAAATATAAATAAGTCTTTCTTTATCTCCCTTTTCCTTCCTTTCGTGGAGCTTATTTAGTGGTCGGTCCTTCACTGCAACATTGATGAGGGGCTCGGATCGTGTTGTATTGCCTCCTTGAATCTGGACTCTTTTTTGGACTTTGTTCATTTAAGTCATTCTGCAAGTAACCAATACATTTAAACATGGCCAGTTATCTAAGTTTCATACATAATCCCCTTGAACCTGGACCAATTTCTAGCTAAGTATGATAATAACTTCAAAATGGGTTAGCTCGATCTTTGTAACTATATACATTATAGAACAAGAAAAGATATTGCTTCACTAGAAGCTAGTTTTATTTATTAAAATTTAGCAAAAGTACAACTGCAAGGCTTAGCTTTACCTGTTGAAGGTTAGAGATAATGCCTCTAGATTGTAATTTTAATTCAAAGTTTATATTAAGAACTTTGTCGCTACTTTAGCATTTTATTTTGAGTTTTGAACTTAATGTTCATGGGTTTTTGTATTTTCGTTGTATACTTTATTTATTTTATTATTTTGACGAGTGTGTTTATTTTTTGTATGTGAAATTCTCATGAGTTTGTCATATTTATTCCTCGTTTCTGTGCAACTTGATTCATTTAGCTTTGGGACGCTTCATTTTGTGCCTCAAGGAAAACCTTGATCATTATTTAGCTTTAGTGCGTTCTATTATGTGCCTGAAGGAATCTTATTTTGATTTAGATTTGGAGCGTTTTATTTTGCACCTCATTGTAGCCTTGATCTTTATTTAGCTTCGGGCATTTTTTATGTACTTGAAGGAATCTTCATTTTTATTTAGCTTTAGGATGTTTTATTTTTCACTGAACTATAACTGCTTTTTATACTTTGGCATCTAAAACTTTTTTTGTGCCAACTTGCCATATCAACTCCCAAATTCTCAAATCCAAAGTCAAGACTATAGTTTTAATTTAGGATTACAGGTGTAAGCCCGTAAATTAACATTATTGAAATTCAAACACAGAAAAAGAGGGATCTACAAGAAGATTTTACCTTTAAGTTTGTTAAATACATTCTTGAAGATAATAATCAGAGGATTAGATAGAGATCATATCTACTTTTACCTATCCAATATATATTTCTATTTTTGATAATTTATTAGTATTCTGATTTTCAAACACAACAAAATTAGCACCCCGTATCATCTGGAGCTTGAATTTCTCGCTATATAACTATAGAGCAATTAGACCTTGACTAAAATGGTATTTGCTTTAATATAAATTTCTTGTAAAATAAATTATAATCATAGAGGGCATTACAATCAGTGATATTATATCATGTGAGGTGTGAGACAACATTTGCGAACACAAAATTTTGCATTACACCCCTTACCTACCATAGGGGTCTAGGAATAATTAATCCTCTTTAACTTTTAATTACTTATTTTTGTTTTTAGTTCTATGAAAATAGTTTTTGGCGTTAATTTATATTTTTTTATTAAATTTATATGAATTGTAAATTTATATTATATATATATTTTTTTCAAAGGATATTATCATTTCATAAAAATGAGAATCAACATACCTAAAGTGTCGAATATCTAGAGTGAGATGAGTTGAGCACTACCCACAAAGACAACATCACAGACCACAAAGAACCCATTACAGCAAGGGCAACTGACCATTGACATAATTCTGTAACAACCAGAGACCACACTTTCAATGGAGATTGAATCAGACCTTCCCTAACTCTTTTGTTCCCAAATCAACATGACAGGCATTGAGTTTTCAACATTGAATTGCCCGGAAGAAGGCTACATGTCATGTTCATTACCAAAGTATTCACCTGTCTTCTCAAATTAATAAGCTAATAAGTTTAGTGATAGTAACATGCATACTATGATTTATGAATGAAATTTTAGGAAAGTTTGAAGATGCATGGGAAAAGTACTCACCACGGTTTAGTAAATCACTTGGTATATAAATGATGGATTATATAATGCAATATGGCTGAGAGAGATCATAATGATTATAGCTTTATGTTGAGATATAACCAGTTGCATGACGAAAGTAAACGGTTGGCTATTCTTATTATCAACTACAATAAGATAAAACATGGAACAAATCTAGTATAGCAATATTTTCATACTTTGTATAACCATATATATATCGATGTGTCTACTTGACAAAGAGACATGTGTACTTAAATTAACTTAGGTACTTTTTGTATCTATTTAACTAAGAGATTCCCATAGTTATATTAACTAATGTATATTCTATATCTACTTAATTAGATACACACAGTTAAGAGACATGTGCAGTTTTATTAACTAACATATCTTTTGTATTTACTTCAGTAAGGAACACGCAGTTGTATTAACAAACATATCTTTTATTTCTTTTGGACCACGTGTAATTATATTCATTAAGGTATCTGTTGCATTCACTTAACTAAGAAATTTGCGCGGTATATTAACTAATGTACTTTTTTATATGGCAAAATTTCACTTTTGGTCCCACTAAATAGGGCCATTCTCACTTTTGGTCCCACGCTTTAGGTGCTCAACACTTATAGTCCCAAAACCCTAATATTTTAACACTTTTAGTCCCACGCCGTTAAAAACTGACGGATCACGTGCCGTTAGTCAGCTGGTATGGTCCATGTTGGTCAACGGCAAAATATCACTTTTGGTCCCACTAGATAGCGTTATTCTCACTTTTGGTCCCACGCTTTACGTGTTCAACACTTGTAGTCCCAAAATCCTAGGGCCCGTTTGGTTGTGTTTTGATTTTCATTTTCAATTTCCAACATTTGGAAATAGGTAGAAATGCTTTATTGGTTTTTGTACGAAAACTGATAATATATTTGGATTAGTTGTTTCCAAATATAGGTATATAGGTGTGAGAATGTTGAATATATGTATATGTATTTTTGATGTGACAGAAATTGGTTATAAGGGTTGACCAAATTGATTCAACATTTGTGTCTTTTTCTATTCATATTTATGTATAGATATATACATATATATTGTGAATGCCAAATAAAAATGTGAAGAATATACTTTATTCAATACTTTATTTAAATAAGTTAGGTCTAAATTAAATAAATAATTTAATATGACCAAGACATCAACAATATAATTCTGTTTATATTTTCAATTTCAATTAAAATATTTTTTTTGATTTTATATATATCAATAAAATAGTATTTTATATTAAGGTGCAATATAAATTTTTTAACACCTTTAGACCCACTCCATTAAAAACTGACAGAAACGGCATGTGACAAGTCACGTGCCATTAGTCATAGGGGTGGCAGATGAGTCGAGCCGACTCGACTTTGAGCTCGAGCTTATGTTTACTTGTTCACCGCTCGCGAGCTGGTGAATTTTCTTTTATATATTGTTTTTAATTTTTTTATATATTTAATTTTATATCTAGTATCTGATCAGTTTTATAATCTAAATTGATCGTATATTATAATTATTAATCAATATCATCTATTTTATTTTGTATAATAATAAATTATGATACTTTTATTTATATATTTAATCTTTATACAAAAATAAATCTAATCAACAACTTAGCAAATTATAATATTTTTTATAATTAAAATTATTATTTAATATGAAGAACTTTATCAACAACTTAGCAAATTATAATATTTTTTATAATTAAAATTATTATTTAATATGATATATAGAACTTTATGTTATATTTTAATATATATTTGTATTACGTTAATATTTTTTTAAATTGATAAGTAATTCACTTATGATTCTTTATTATTTATAAATTTTTGTCAAAATTTAGTAATTCTTATGAATTAATCCAAAAATCATAATAATAATAATAATAATAATAATAATAACAAAAATAATAATAATGATGATGATGATGGTTCAACAATTCTAATTATTATTTTTATTAGATATATAATGAGATTAAAAAGTTTAATCAATAATTAAGATATCTTAAAATTTGGGCACCTGATTCATACGAAATTTAAATATATACAAAATTGTATCTATTAGATCATATCAGACGGTATGATTTAAAATCACATGGCCTGATTCAACGATACACCGTCTTGAATGATTAATCTTATATTTTGATATCAGATGGTTTGGGTGTGTTTTTAGCATCTTGCTTAATTTTTTTTCTTGGGTTTGAGTGTGTTTTCAGGGGATAATGATTTGTTTATTTCTTGTTGTTGTTGTTTGGTTTTATAAAAGAGTCGTAATGTTGTATGGAAGACCATTATCGATTAGCAAAACTTCTGAAAAATTTTGTATGTAATGTTGTAAAATTCCTCTCCTTCCCACCTCTATTCTTCTGTAATTTCTGGAACAAAATCGAGCTCGAGCTCGAAAATAATGTATCGAGCTCAAGCTCGAGCTCAACCTCGGTGAGCTCGTCGAGCTCGAGCTCAAGCTCAAACAAAGAACCCTCTCCAACCTCATTCATGGCGGCTCTTAGGCCTCTCTGTCTCTCTGCATTTTACCATACCAGTGGTATTTGATTGAGAAGTTGCAAGATTTGGTCTAGAGGATGACTCAATGAACACAGCTCAAACAAAGAACCCTCTCACACTCAGTTTCTTTTTCCTTTCCAGCCTCATTCATGGCGGCTCTTAGGCCTCTCTCTCTCTCTGCATTTGCATTCTTCTCACTCTCACTCACTCTGCTTCAGATATTGAGTTGCTTTTGATGAAGATTAAGCTTTCACTGCAAGGAACCGCCGAGAACTTGCCGTTGTTGTGCTGGAATGTCTCAGTCCCACTCTCCATTAGGATTTTGGGACTACAAGTGTTGAACACGTAAAGCGTGGGACCAAAAGTGAGAATAACGCTATCTAGTGGGACCAAAAGTGATATTTTGCCGTTGACCAACATGGACCATACCAGCTGACTAACGGCACGTGCGTGTCACTTGCCGTTTCCGTCAGTTTTTAACGGTGTGGGACTAAAAGTGTTAAAAAATTAGGATTTTGGGACTATAAGTGTTGAGCACCGAAAGCGCGGGACCAAAAGTAAGAATGGCCCTATTTAGTGGGACCAAAAGTGAAATTTTGCCTTTTTATATCTACTTAACTCAGAGACACATTTGTAGTAATTAATGTACCTTTTTAGTTTTTGTAGTTCCCATGCATTCTCTAATCTCAATAGTCCATGTCCCCTTTAGTCGCTCTTTCATTGACAATGAAAACTTATTTTCTATCTCGCGATAGACTTCTTCCATAACCAGGAACATCATGGTTTTCATAAGAAAGAAATTAAAACAACCTCTAACATTTCCAAAATATATTCCGACCGTTTCTCGTATCTTAGAAGTCAAAGTAAAATTGCTCCGGATTTCACAATCCTAGACACAATTTTGTTTCGTCCAAGAATTGAATTTTAATTATTAGGTGATAAGTGGACCAAAACATCAAATAAAAGGGTGAGCATTATTGATTTGTAATCCATGTGCCTAGATTTTTTTTCTTTATGGGTAGTATATGAGAGGGTATATATAACGGGAAAAATATTCATTTAGATCATTAAGTTTGCATGTTGTTAATTCTAACCCTTTAAGTTTTCACAGTTTAAATTTAGTCCAATAACTTTTAAAATTGCTTAAATTAAGTCTACAAATAGAATTTCAGATAATTTTACTCCTGCACAAATTTAAAAGATCATTTTTAGTCCATTTGTACTCGATTTACATGTTATCAACCATGATCGCCAAGAATGGTATCAGGAGCCTAGATTTATTGAAAAAATATTTGTTTATATTGCATTAAAATATTTTTACCCACTGACAAAGGAGATTCTTTAAGAGAATGAAACCGAATAAAAATTTGAGTTACAATGACACTAGGGAATATTTATAAATTTTGAAAATACAAAGAAAGTTCTTATGGATATTCTTAGAAAATATGACAATAGTCCATAGAGGATTGAAACGAGTCTTCTCATGCGAGAAGAACAAGAATGGATGAGGAATTTCCAAATCCTCCAGATACTACCAGGGAATGCAATAAGGCGCTTACACTTTCTTGAATTTCATGGTAGAATACTGTTTTAAAGGTTTTATCTTTTAGGACTTTATCTTTTTTTTTGGCTTGTAAAGATAATGGTTGACTTCATTTTGTATATTAATGGCTAGATTTTGTATGAAATTTTGGTTGATTTTTGTAATATTTGTTCTAGAGTGAAAACGGCTCCTCAGATTTGCATTTGTACACGATGTACATAGCTTTGCATTTGCATTTGTATTATGCTCGTTTAAGGTAATTTTTTTAGGCCAGACAAGCTAGCAGATAATAGAATGAAGGAAAAAATGAAAGATTTTTTTCATGCTGCAGCACAATGTAAACACCTCTTATAGAGTGTTGCATTTTTGGGCGCCAATTTTTTCCTTCAAAAAGGCCAAAAACGTCTACTTCACATGTAACAACTGAAGTAAATGGATTGTTCATTCTTCCATTTAAATTTGATGGTAAATGAGGTTTGGGACTAAGTTGGAAACTTTTCTTTAAAAAATGGGATCAAAGAGAAAATCAGGTAAAACATGGGATGAAAAGTAAAAGGTCCATTCTTTGCGGGACCAAAAAATAATTTATCCCAAAAAAATTATATAAGTTTTTAATTTCATCCCCCATTTGACATTTTTATGTTATAATTTTACACTTATAAGAAAAAAAATATAATGATGTTAACCTCACTCCATATATATATATTGTATTTGTCACATTATAAGTACAAAAAATATATATGTTAAACGAAGGGAAAAATAAAAATTTATGTAATTTTTTTGGATAAATCAGTATTTTTTGTTCAAGTCCTAAAGGAATGGAGTAGGTGTAAATGAAGAATATTCGAAGGGCTCCACTTGTAATTATAAAACTTTTTTGAAGAAAAGTATAATTTAACATTTCTAGAGGGGATCTAAATATAATTAATCCTTTTTAACTTTTAATTGATTCTTTATTTTTAGTTATATAAAAATAATATTTTGGATTAATTTGTAAGCTTTTTATTAAATTTATATCATATATCTTTTTTTTCCAAAGGAAAATGAAATTACCATTTCATGAAAAAGAGAATCAGCAACATCAAAGACTAGAAAGAACCCATTACAGAAAGGGCATTTGAGCATCAACATAATTTTAAAACAATCAGAGACCACTTCCAGATTGACTTAGGCATTCATAACTCTCTTCTTCCCAGATCAATATGACAACCATTGAGTTTTCTTATAAGTGTATGGAGAGAACAATTTATAATTCACGTGCCCTTTTTTTTTTCACTTTATGACTAGTTTGCTAGAGGTTATATATATATAGGGAGAAATATAATTTAGTCCAATTTTTAGGAATGGTGGCAATTTTAGTTTGGGTCTAATTCAAAATTGTGAATCATGATAGTAATTTTTGAAAAATGGCAATTTATGGACTAAACGCCCTAATTTTTCTGGAATCGCGCACATAATGTGCACGTAACCACATAAATTTGGGAATTTCTCCAAAATTTGGGGAATTGGCTTACATGAAAGTAATTTTTCACTGGTGCTTACATGGCTGAGGTGATGTGTTTTAAAATTTCACGTAAGCACCTATTGAATACTTCCGCATAAGTTAATTAACCGAATTTTGGAGAAATTCCAAAATTTATATTGTCATGTGCGCATCATGTGCACAATTCGAGCAAAATTAGAGTATTTTATCCTTAATTGCCATATTTTGAAGATTATTGTCCTGATTCACTATTTTGAATTGGACCTGAATTAAAATTGCCACCGCCCCTAAGAATCTGGCCCAACATTGTATTTTTTCCTATATATATGTATATATATATATATATTGTGACTTACAAAATCATAGAAGGTTAAATAATTAATAGAATAAGCATATTCAGGTTTCAATTGACTACACAACAACTATATGCATGTACAAAGTGTTAATCCCTTAATTTGGTTTGACTTGCAATAGATTCCCTCTAATTAAGTTCTACTTTAGTATATGTATTTATGTGTGTGTTTATTATAGAGTACCTCTTTCGGCTTGTTGAATTCATATATCAAGAGGTAATTCAAGACAAGAAGTAAATAAACATAATATTTAATTAAATCTGATTTTTAAATAAAAAGTACTGCAGTAATTTATGTCATCAAATTTATGAATTTGGTAGAATTTGTAACAACTTATCACAATTTTAACTACAGCTTTAGCATTTTAACAATCCCAGATTAACACTTTATTGTTTGGATTGCCATGTAATTGCCATCCACAATGAATTAATATTTATCAATATATTAAAAAAAACGAGAAGAGAAAGAGAGCGAGTTTTAAGATGGAGAAGAAAGAATCTTTCTCACATATTGAACCATGTGACATCCCTCTCCCTACCCACCCACAACAAGAGAGAGTGAGAAACACAAAGTCTTAAGATTGAAAAAGAAAAATCTTTTCCACTAATGGAATATCATATAAAAAAAATAGGGAAGCCAATTTTAATTTTTCTTTTCAAAATGCTTTATTTCAAATTCAAAGGGAAAGCCAAAAGAATTGTCTTTCCACCTTCAAGATTGAGCAATTTTCAGTTTTAAGTCTGTACTTCTTATAAAATTTATATTTAGAATAAAAGATCTAAAAAAATAAAGAAGAGTGAAGATCACACACATGTAAATTTATTTTTTGAAGTAAAAAGAAATAGAAACAAAATGAAAGAAAGAAAGATCTATAGTACCTGGTGGACTCTTGGAGGCACTTGTGATGGGGGTGGGGATGGGGATGTCCGAAAATTAAAATTCAACGGCTCGGGAAAGAGCACACAATTACCTCTCCAACATCCATAGAAGTTATCTCTCTCAAGTATTGGCTACAAGGTGAGAAATTAATATTGGCTAGAGTTTATACAAAACTATAACATAATATTGAAAGTTGAATGTAGTTGAATCATTGAGAAGATCTACATCGCTTTCTTCATTTGACCCATGCTCCATCTTTTCTCCTGTGCACAAAGAGTTTTTCAGAGGATGTGTGTGTGGGGGGGGGGGGGGGGGGAGAAGGCGGGGGGGGGGGGGGGGAGAGAGAGAGAGAGAGAGAGAATGCAAGAGACAATGACAAGAGAGTGACTAAACAATTGATGAGTAATAAATTATGTGTGTGTGTGTTTTTGTAAATTTATAAAGAGTGAATGTAATGGAGACAATTCTCACAATTTTATTTAATGATATCTGCACTAACTTATATAAGATATTTTCATAACAAAGCGTCATGACGATGCCATGTTAATACATTGTAGTGATATAGCACTATCCTCACTGTTTATTATCAAACACCGAATGTAGGCAAATATTTCTTAAATATAATTTTTCCTGGTCCTTTATAAATGCGTAAAGTGAAATTGTTAATTTACAAAAGATTTAGAGCCTAAAAAATAAAAATAAAAAAATCCACAACAACAGATATGCACAACTTTAATAGGAAATATAAATATATTTATGACACGTGAAATTATGTCAAAATTTAAAACGTTTGTAATGTTGCAATAATTTGAATAACTAAATCACGAAAAAATTACTTTTATATAAAAAAAGGGTCCACCACATAATTTTACTGACCAAACTACTCACTAACCATATATAATTAATTTACCACATAAATAGTAAGTATAGTAAATCATATACATCATAAAATAACTTTTCAATAATACCGTGCAAATGTGTAGGCAATTTAAGAGATTTTTAGTAAGGCCTATAATGAAATTAAATTGTAAGCATGTAGACTGTATTCTATATTTTCTATTTCTGCTATTGTGGCATCCATACTAAATTAACTGTGATGCTCTAGCTAGTTAAATACAAAGTTCTAAATTTTATGTGTAGTTATTCGAATATAGTAATCAAATAAAATTCAATTTAAAGTATAAAGTAGTTATCGATTATTTTTTGTAAACAAATGCAACTACAATTTAGTCGCATATAGAAACAAATAAATTTATTAATTATTAAAAGCATATAGATCATTAATTGGCCGTACGATCATAGATAATTAATATGTATTTTTGTTATGTACGAGATTCAGTACGAAAATATATTTTTACTGTGTACGGATATGTGTTTTTATTATGTACAAATGTATATAATTAATTCATGACTAGGTATGAGATATTTATAATATCTGCATAAGAATGTGAAGAAATTAAATAAATGATGATTTTTCTTGAGTCGTCGTATATATATAGAATTTCCAAAACCCAACATACAAACCACAAATTTAAATTTTTAATTAAGTTAACAATTAGCGAATAATAAAATAGAAACTTTCTAAATTAAATAAAATCCTTTTGTTGAGACCTAAGTTCCACCATTTAATGTAATCCATTTTGCAAGTTGCATACATTATTTTTGCGCCTAAATCAACTTTCTAAATAAATATCTTGAAATGGATTGCCAGATTAGATGTTTTTAATTATATATGTACACAAACATTTTATACATAAATAAACAAATAAATCATAAAATAAAAATATACTATCTAGTATAATAATATATGTTATATATACACACATATAGAGAAAGAAAGCCCACGGCCGCGGAATACGGAAGAAATCAAAGCCGTTATTTATTACTATGAGATCTAAACCGTCAAATATATGAACAAGATTAATGGTTTTTAAATCTACAAGATAGTTATATTATAAAATAGAAATAGTGTGTATTCACACTTAATTATGTATGTAAAAAACAAGTAAATTATACTAAATAAAAAAAGAGAGATTTAAAAAATGAAAAAAAATGGATAAGGGAGAGAAAAGAGTTATCTATACAAGAACAAAAATAAAAGTATAGAAAGAAAAAGAGTTTACACGATCCTAAAAATGTATTTATTCATTTTTTTATTTAATAAAAGTTGTTTTTAAATCTTTGTAAGTATTTCCCATGTTTTCAAACTTCTGAAAGAAAGGAAAAAAAAAATCTTTTTACTTACAATTGCTTTGATTTTTTTAAAGAATATATAAACTTTATTTTGATCAATATTATGATCAATATTACTCAACTGATGAGTAATATCGTATCTTTTTTTTTCAAAGGAAAATGAGATTATCATTTCATGAAAAAGAGAATCAGCAACATCAAAAACCACAAACCACCCATTAGAGAAAGGGCAGTTGAGCATCAACATAATTCTAAAACAATCAGAGACCACTTCCAATGGAGATTGAATCAGGCATTCCATAACTCTCTTGTTTCGAGATCAACATGACAGTCATTGTGTTTACAACATAGAATTGCAAGATGGAAGAAGGCTGCATGTTATGTTCACGATCAGTGTATTCACCCGCCTTCTCCAATCTGCTCAAAATTTTAGTGATAGTAAGGATGTATATTACGATTTTTAAATGAAATTTTAGAAGTTTGAAGATGCATGAGAGTAAGTGCTCACCAGAGCCTAGTAAATCACGCGGTACATGACGAACGTTGCAACGTCGTTCATAGAACGGATGGTTTTGTTGACCTTCTCATGGAAATAAAACTAAGAAGAAAAAAAATTGGTTAGGAAATTAGTGCAAGTAAATTGTATTTCTTGGGACACAAATAATTAGAACTCTTTAAGAAAAAATATATACATTTAAATCAAATAGATAATATTTTAAGAACACAATATCTAGGACATCTAACTTGACATCGTTTAAATACTTTTACAACTTCACGAACTACTTTTTGAAAATAAATAAAATTTCTCTCTAAACATTCATATAATGAATGATGGATTATACGTTGCAGCTTGGCTAAAAGAAGATCATAAATATATAGCTTGTTACATGATGAAAGCAAACGGTTGGTTACTCTTATAATATAGAAGTACTTCCATATTGTTTATAACTATATACATGTCTATGAAATAGTGTCATGTTGATTTCAATATATCTGTGTCTACTTGACCAAAAGACACGTGTACTTAAATTAACTTACATTCTTTTTTTATCTGCTAAACTAAGACTACTATAATTATATTAACTAACGTCTATTCTATATCTACTTAAACTAAAATACACGTAGTTGAGAGACATGTATTGTTAAATTAACTACTGTATCTTCTGTATCTATTTAACTAAGAGACACGTTGTTGTATTAACTAGCGTATCTTATGTATATGTTTACCTAACAGAGACTTAGTTAAGAGATGGGTGCAGTTATATTAATTAATCTACATCAACTTAACTAAGAAACATGTGCGGTACATTAATTAATGTTCTTTTTATATCTACTTAACTAAAAGATGCATGTCGTTATATTAACTAATATACCTTTTTAGTTTTGGTGGTTCCCGTGCGTTTTCTAACCTCAATAGTCCATCTCCCCTCCAGTCATTCCGTCATTGACAAAGGATACTTACTTTCCATCTTGGGATAGACTTCCTCTAGTATTGGGAACACCACCCTCTGCCCAAGCTGGATCTTTGGCTTCCATTTTTTTCTGTTCAAACTCTTATATGGTAGTAAAACATAATATGATGCCTTCCCTGTTGCATTCTTTGATACAAGAAAAGAAGAATATAAATAAGAGAGTCATATTAATTTTTGCTATTTCATACATCTCAAATTTGGTCTTATGTAGTTTCTTTTTGGTGTAGCAAAAATATTAGAAGATTAATTTGTCTTATGTAGTTTCTTTTTGGTGTAGCAAAAATATTAGAAGATGGAATCGTATACTTATCCACATTCAAATTAAATATGCAATATTAAGTGTATGGTCATTTGTTATATTAGAATTGCCTCTTTCAAGATTTTCTTATAATGGATATAAATAAAGTGTGAATCCTTAAAGGAAAAATTAAACCAACCTCTAACATCTCCAAAATATATTCGGACTGTTCCTCGCATCTTAAAAGTCGGAGCGAAATTGCTCTGGATTCCACTATCATGGATGCAGTTAGATCCCGTTTTTTCCTTTGTGAAGATCCTGCATTACTTGAACATACTTGCTCCTGCAAGATTGAATTTTAATTATTAGTTGATAAGTAAACCATAAACATAAAATAAAAGGGTGAGAATGATTTGTAATTCATGTGCCTTTTTTTCCCTTTATGGGTAGTTTGCTAGAGGTTATATATATATATATATATATATATATTTCGTAACTTACAAAATCATAGATGGTTACGATTAATAGAATCAGCATATTCAAGTATCAGTTGACGACATAACAACTATATGCATGTACAAAGTGTTCATCCCTTAATTTGGTTTGATTGGCAATAGATTCCCTCTAATTAAGTTCTACTTCAGTGTATGTATTTACTGTACAGTATCTTTTTCGGCTTGTTGAATTCTTATATCAAGAAGTAATTTAAAACAAGCAGTAAATAAATATAATACTTAAATAAATCTGATCTTAAAACAAAAGGTATTGTAGTAATTTACGTCATCAAATTTATTAATTTGATTGAATTTGTAACAACTTATCACAATAACACTCAACTTTTAACAATTCTAGATTTAACACGTTGTTGTTTGGATTGGCATGTAATTCCCATCCAGAATGCATTAATATTTATCAGTATATTAAAGAAAAAAAAAAAGACAAGAAGAGAAAGAGAGAGTTTTAAGATGGAGAAGAAAGAATCTTTCCCACAAATTGAACAGTGTGACATCCCTCCCCCCACCCCCCACCCCACACACACACACACACACACACACCAAGAGAGAGTGAGAAATACAAAAAGTATTACGATTGAGAAAAAAGATTTTTTTTCACAAATAGAATCTCATATAAAAAAAATTAGGTAAGCCAATTTTGAACTTTTTTTTGTCAGAAAGCTTTATTTCAAATTCAAAGGGAAAGCCAAAAGAATTGTCTTTCCACTTTCAAGATTGAGCAATTTTAGTTTTAAGTCAGGTACTTCTTATAAAATTTATATTTAAAATAAAAGATCTAAACAAATGAAGAAGAGTGAAGATCACACACATGTATATATTTTTTTTGAAGAAATAAAAAAGAAACAAAGAAAGATCTACTGTACCTGTTGGACTCTTGGAGGCACCTGTGATGGTGGTGGGGGTTCCGAAAAATTAAAATTCAACGGCTCGGGAAAGAGCACACCATTAACTCTCCAACATCCTTAGAAGTTATCTCTCTCAAGTATTGTCTACAAGGTGAAAAATTAACATTGGTTAGAGCTTATACAACGCTATAACATAAAATTGAAAGTTGAATTTAGTTGAATCATTGAGAAGATCTACATTGCTTTTTTCGTTTGATCCGTGCTCCATCTTTTCTCCTTTGCAGAAAGAGTTTTTTGGAGGATGTGTGTAATTCGGAGAGAGAGAGAGGGAGAGAGAGAGAGAGAGTTCTTTGGAGGATGTGTGTGTGTGTGCGAGAGAGAGAGAGAGAGAGAGAGAGTAGAGAATGCAAGAGACAACAACAAGAGGGTGAATAAGCAACTGATGTGTAATAAATTATATATGCGTTTGTATTGTGTGTGAGTGTTTTTGTGTAAATTTAAAAGGAGCGAATGTAATACAGACAATTCTCACAATTTTATTTAATGATATCTACACTCACTTATATAAGATATTTTCATAACAAAGCGTCAGGATGATGTCACGTTAATACATCATATAGACGTAGCACTGTCATTACTGTTTATTATCAAACACCAAAGGTAGGCAAATATTTCTTAAATATAATTTCTTACAGATCCTTGAATAGATGACTAGAGTGAAATTGCTAATTTACAAAATATTTAAAGCCTAAAAATAAAAAGAAAAATCAACAACAACAAATATGCACGATTTATAGGAAATATAAATATATTTATGACACATGAAATTATGTCCAAAGTCAACACATTTGTAATGTTGCAATAATTTGAATAACATAATTTAACTAAATCGCAAAAAAATTATTTTTATATAAAAAAAGGGTCTACCATATAATTTTACTGACCAAAGCTACTCAGTAACCATATATAATTAATTTACCCAATAAATAGTAAGTAGAGTAAATCATATATATCATAAAATGACTTTTCCATAATACCTGCAAATGTGTAGGCAATTTAAGAGATTTTTAGTAAGGTCTAATATTGAGATTATTAATGACACATAATTGAAATTAAATTTTAAGTATGTAGACGGTATTTTCTATTTTCTATTTCTGCTATTATGCTGTGAATTCTAAATTAACTGTGATACTCTTGCTAGTTCAATAGAAAGTACAAAATTTTATGTGTCATTATTCGAATATTAGTAATTAAATAAAATTCAACTTAAAGTAAAAAGTAGTTATCGATTATTTTTTGTAACCAAACGCGGCTACAATTTAGTCGCATATAGAAATAAATAAATGTAGTAATTATTAAAAGTATATAGATAATTAATTGTCCATACAATCATAGATAATTAATATGCATTTTTGTTATGTACGGGACCTTCAGTACGGAAATATATTTGTACTGTGTACGGATATATAATTTATATTATGTACGAATGTATATAATTAACTCATGACTAGGTATAAGATATTTATAATATCTGCATTAGAATGTGGAGAAATTAAATAAAGAAAGATTTTTCTTGAGTCATAGTATATATATAAAATTTCCAAAACACAACATGCGAACCATAAATTTAAATTTTTAAATAAATTCACAATTATCGGATAATAAAATAGCAAATTTTTAAATTAAATAAAATCCTATTGCTGAGACCTAAGTTCCACCATTTGATGTAATCTTTTTTGCAAGTTGCATAAATCATTTTGGCGCCTAAATCAACTTTCTAAATATAATATATTGAAATGGATGGCCAGATTAGATGTTTTTTTATTATATCCTCTATATGTACACAAACATTTTATACATAATAATAAATAAATGTAAAATAAAAATTTACTATCTAGAATAAGTATAATAATATATGTTATATATACACACATATAGAGAGAGACACATATAGAGAGAGACAGCCCACTGCTGCGGAATACCGAAGAAATCAAAGCCGTAATTTATCACTAATGAGATCTAGACCGTCAAATATATTGAATGAGATTAACGGTTTTTAGATTTACAAAATAGTTAAATAATAAAATAGAACTAGGGTGTATTGCACACTTAAATATGTGTGTAGGTGATGAAAAAACTGTATTAGAAAGAGAAAAGAGTTATCTATAAAAGAACAAAAATAAAAGTGTGGAGACAGAAAGAGTTTAAACGATCCTAAAAAAGTATTTATTTTGGTATTTTATTTAATAAAAGTTGTTTTTAAATCTTTGTAAGTTTTCCCTTATTTTCAAAATTGTGAAAGAAAGGGGGAAAAAACACTTTTTATTTATAACTGCTTTGATTTTTTTTAATGAATAAACTTTATTTTGATCAATATTATGTTCATTATAATAATTTGAATTAAAATTTATCATTTTCTATTATTCTTCAAATTTGCACATTTAAAGTTTACATAAACTCTTCATAATTACTTGACACTATTAAACTTCATATTCATAATGTTAACATTCTAAGTTTTTCTTTTATTGTATTAGTTGATATTATTTTTATACTATTCACACACATTTCGAGTCTAAATTGATTACAAGACAAGAAATAATATGGATCAAATCAGATTTATTATTTTGTGATTTACAATCTCTGAATTCAAGTAGCCCCCTGATTCTTCTTTAAGAATGTCTTGAATCGGGGATGTGATGTAATCTCTCTCATATTTTTAGAAGGCTATCGCATGCTACCTTGAAATATTGTATCAAGGCCTTGTGGTTGTAGAGTTTCGTCGTGGCAGAAAGCATTTGGACTTGCACTTGCTTTGGATTTGCTACGTGTGTGTGTGTGTATGTGTGGCATGACTTGTGAGAGGTGAACATCCCTTTTCATAGGCGTGAGTAGAGGTTTAGACAGCTTGAACTCATTTCCTTGGACTTGTACATTATGGGTTTCAACATGAGTTAATTTCCTAATGGGCGGCATTTGAATATGCATCTGGCCCAACTTAGCCAATACAAAATAAAAGAAATAACTTTATGTCACTACAAGAGAGCAGGCTATCAGAGACGGAAATCAAAGACGGAAACATATCCGTGAAAAAATTTAACCTTTCAAAGACGGATTTAACGATGAAAAACGTTTCCGTCTTAAAATTATAAAATAAATCTTTATATTGACTGAATTTTTCACGAATAGGAATTTTTGGGAAAAAATTAAAAATATAAAAGTATTTCGTCTTTGATACCGTCTTTGACTTGATAATAAACAAAAAAATTAAGATGGAATATTTCCGTCTTAGATTCTCAAAATCTAAGACGGAATAAGATGGATTCAAAATTTTTTTTTTTTTATTTCCGTCTTTGATTCTGTCGTTATTTCCATCTTTATTTCATATTTTTTATAAAAAGAAAAATTAAAAATAAATTTTGTATTCTTTTTGGTTTTTTTATAGATATTATTTTTTAAAAATTATTATTGTCAGTAAAAATAAAATTAAACCTCAAAATCCACAATTTCAATTGCAAGTTACCCCTGTAGTCACGTAGAAGTTGTTCTTCCTTTCTCGCTGTGCTGCCGTCAACAACTCGCCGGTCTATTGCGCAGCTATTTGTGGGTGGCCGGTGGAGGAAAGAACAATTCGAACAAAAATGTTAGTTTTTCTTTTACTTAGTTATCGCTTTCAATCTCCTATTTATTTTTTATTTTCCCTTATTTTTTACCTTCTTGATTAGCTTAATGTTGAAATAGATTTCTGTATGTATTCATATAAGTTGATGATTGAGTGGCAACTTGAAATTAGAGAAAATATTTGAGTGTTTGCTACTTGTTTGATAAATTGCTTGAAAGAGATTGTTGTATGTTTTCTTCATGTACTGAATACTTGCCTGCCTTAATATGTTTGGCTCATGATGGAGTTGCTTTTATGCTATTTACCACTTTTTCACAGATGATTTCTATCCGATGGTGAAGCTGAAGCTGAAGCTGGTGGCTAGAAGGGCGGAGAAGCAGATCCCAACGGAGCCGCACTGGGCATTTTGTTACTCTATGCTTCATAAAGTTTCTAGAAGCTTCGTTCTCGTCATTCAGCAGCTAGATACCGATTTTCGTGACGCTGTGAGTAATTTTCTTTCTTTGTCTAATTTTATTTGTTACTCTGTTTCTAATTTCGTAATTACTTTCGCGCTCTCGTGTTGCAGATTTTATGTTTCAAGGTTAGGTTATTTTTTTTCTAGCAATTGCATGATGTAGTTGAATAGTTCTAGCATGCGTGTTAAAAAACAGGCAAAGCCATTCAAGAACAAGAAATCAGTCAAAGTGTAAACAAAGAAGAATCAGCAATTTGTAGCAGGAAGAAGGATTCATTATTGAAATCAAAAAAAATATATCGAACAGAGTCTCAGCACATCTCTTTAAATAGAGAGTGAAAAATGAGAGAGAAAGACAAAACTAAACTGCTGTACTAAAAGAAACGCTAAGGAGCAAAAGAAAGAAAAGAAAAACGTTTTTCTCAAAAGACGACTACAAGCTCTAACACTACAATTCCAACATCCCCCCCTCAAACTGGAGGTGATGGCAAAGACATTAGCTTCAGTTTGGACTTCATGACTTGAAAAGCTGGCGCAGGCAAAGACTTAGTGAATATGTCAGCAACTTGATCAGTTGCTTTAACATGTGTGGGCAATACCAGTCCTTGTTTGAATTTCTCCCTCACAATGTGGCAATCTATATCGAGATGTTTCGTTGTTTCGTGGAAGACAGGATTGGCTGTAATATGTATAGCTGCTTTGTTATCGCAAAATAAAGGAATTGGCAGTCCTACTTCAATCTCGAACTCTCGTAACAGGGAAGTGATCCAAACTAGCTCACAAACAGTAGACGCAAGGCTGCGATATTCAGCTTCGGTTGTGGATCTGGAAACAGTCACTTGTTTCTTCGTTTTCCACGAAATTGGAGTTTCTCCCAAAAACACACAAAAACCAGTCAGCGATTTTCTGGTTTGTAGGCACCCTCCCCAATCTGCATCAGAAAAGGCTATTAGATTTAATTTATTCTGAAGTGGAAAGAACAAACCTGTGTCTGCACAACCCCTTAAGTATTTCACCAAATGTACAGCTGCTTCTCAGTGAATTTGGCAAGGTGTCTGCAAATATTGGCTTAGTTGCTGCACACTATATGATAGGTCTGGCCTAGTAAGATTCAAATACAATAATCTCCCAACCAGCCTACGATATCCAGATGGGTCAGGCAATGGATCACTGTCCTGTGAGCTAAGTTTAACACCAACGGGGAGAGGTGTGTTCTTGATCTTTGACTGCATTAAACCCATATCTTTTACAATGTCAGTAACATATTTGTGCTGTGTAGCTAATAAACCTTGTGAGGAGTTAGTAAACTCAATGCCAAGGAAATATTTGGCCGTTCCTAAATCTTTGATAGTGAACATATCGTCCAAGTACTTCTTGACATTCATCAAATCTGTATCAGTAGGTGCAGTTAATAGTATATCATCAACATATACTAATAACACAATGTAACCGTGCTTCAAAGGTTTCTTGAATAAGCAATAATCATATTTAGATTGTCTAAAGCCATAAGCTTTCATTCTTTCTGTGAATTTGGTGTTCCATTCCCTTGACGCCTGTTTCAAACCATAGAGAGACTTCTTCAATTTGCACACAAAACCAGGTTCAACCACTAATCCTTCGGGAGGATCCATGTATATGTTTTCTTTCAGAGAGCCATGCAGGAAAGCGTTATTAACATCCAAATGATGTATAGGCCACCCTTTTGTCACTGCAGTAGCTAAGAATATCCTCATGGTTACAGGTTTTACCACAGGTGCAAAACAATCGGTATAATCCTCTCCTTTCACTTGACTATATCCCTTAGCAACAAGCCTAGCTTTGTGTCTCTCTCAGTCCCATCAGGTCTTACCTTTGTTTTGTAAATCCACCTACACCCTATAGTTCTTTGCCCTTCAGTAGCCTTAACCAAATCCCAAGTACCATTAGCTTCAAGTGCATTGATCTCTGCCTTCATGGCTTCCCTCCATTCCATGATGTGTTGAGCTTCCTTATATGTTTTTGGTTCCTGTAAGGCAGACGAACAATCCAAAGAACACCTATCTCTAGGTGCTACAGAGTTAATGTGAATAGGTTCAGATTCAGTAATGGATGAAGTGCACACAAAATCATTAAGCCAAGAAGGCTTTGATGTAATCCGGGTGGATTTTCTTACCTGTGGCTCTTGTAATGTAGAAGTTTTGGTTTCAGTAGTGACATCAGTTTCAATGTCATTTTCTTTGAAAATATCATCTTGTATAGCGACAATGGGTAGAGGACATGACATATCAGTGCATTTCATGGATTCAAAAGGAAATACATTTTCATAAAAGCTAACATCTCTACTAATAAGAATAGTCTCAGTTTCTAGGTTGTAGACTTTGTATCCCTTCTGTCTGTATGCGTTTCTAGGTTGTAGACTTTGTATCCCTTCTGTCTGTATGCATAGCCTAAGAACACACATTTATAACTCCTGGAATCAAACTTGGTTTTATTGGGAAGATTGTTAGAGGCATAGCACAAACAACCAAAAGTTTTTAGATGAGCATATGTGGCAGGTTTGTTGTACAAAAGTTCAAAGGGTGTTTTCCATTTCAATGTAATAGTAAGTAGTCTGTTTATTAAATAGGCTGCAGTAAGAAGTGCCTCTGTCCAAAACTTTAAAGGCATCTTTGCTTGGAAAAGCAAGGCTCTAGCAATTTGGAGTAAATGTTGATGTTTTCTTTCCACCACTCCATTTTTTTGTGGTGTATATACACAAGTTTTTTCATGAATGATTCCCAATTGATGAAATAATTCTTGGCAAGCCTGATTAGTGAATTCTGTACCATTGTCCGTTCTAATTCTTTTAATCCGTTTATTAAACTGAGTTTGGATTAAAGAACAAAACATTTTTAGCTTAGAAACAACTTGATCCTTGTAAGTCATCAAAAATATCCAGGTGGCTCTACTAAAATCATCAACAATGGTAAGCATGAACTGAGAATTTGATATAGAATATTCTCTATAAGGTCCCCATACATCTACGTGTAACATATTCAAAAGTTTTTAGAGTATTAGAGTAACTAGAATGAAATGGTAATCTATGTTGTTTTGCCAATGGGCATACATCACATATGTTCAATGTAACATTTGAATTTTTGAAGAGAACAGTATGCTTCAGGACATCAACACTGGTATGTCCTAATCTCTTATGCCATAGATCCACATCAGATGCAAGAGCCTTCATACAATGTAAATCATGTATCTGTTTTGTCTCATTAAGTTCTGTAATGTGGCTGCAGGTCCCTCTATTTAGCATGTATAGTCTTCCAACTAAGTTACCTACAGCCAAAATCTTCATGGTCACATGGTCCTGCAAAAGACATTTATTATTGGTAAAGGTTATCCTAAGAGAGTTATCATAGCATGCCTTACTCACAGACAACAAGTTATGTTTGAAAGTAGGTACATAAAGCACCTCATTAAGGATGATTTCTTTAGTTAATTGTATTTTACCTGTCCAGTTTACTTTCTTCACAGTCCCATCAGGCAATTTAACATGTATAGGTGAGTTAAGGGCCTTTGGATCAGATAATAGTCTCAATTCACAGCACATATGAGTGGATGCGCCACTATCTATTATCCATTGGTTAATAGAAGATGCAGTGGTATTGAATAAAGCAAGTGTATTACCTGTGAAATCTTGGTATTCTATCATATTGGCAGCAGGTTCTGGCATGTATCTCTGCTCTAGCTCGTTTCGTTTGACCTCCATTTTGATTAAGTCTGAAATTTCAAGATTAGAGTCATACTTCTGCAATCTCTCTTCTGCACTTGCATTGAATACCCTGTTGGAAGACCCTTTTTCAATTTTCTTTTGATCAAGAAGGGTCTTATACCATTCAGGAAAGCCTGTCCATTTGAAGCACGAACTCCTAGTGTGTCCACTCCTCTTGCAATAATCACAATATTGTGACTTCTTGTCAAGTCCTCCCTTTCCCTTTTCTCTGTTCTGATTTGCAAACTGCCTTCTTCCTTCAGAAATTCTTGCATTCATGGCTCCATCTTCAGGTGCAGCAATGTGAACTTGTCTTTGTTTTTCAATACGTAACAGCATTGAATATGCTTTGCCAATAGTTGGTAGAGGTTCCATGAGTAAAATCTGACTTCTAATATGGTCATAAGTATCTTCGAGTCCCATAAAAAATTGTATAAGTTGTCTTGACGATTCTTGGCTTGCCAACAACTTGCTGGCATCACACGAACAGTTTGGCAGCGGGTCCAAGTGAGCGAGTTCATCCCACAGTTTTTTTAGTTTAGTGAAGTAGGCCGAAATTGTCATGTCTCCTTGTGAAAGAGATGAAATCCTCCTTTGAATATCGTACAACATGGGCCCATTACTATCTCCAAATCTTGCTTCAAGTTGTTCCCAGAGATCTTGAGCAGAAGATGTATACATGAAGGCTTCAGAGATTTCTTTACTTATTGAATTTAAGAGCCAAGATGCAACCATACAGTCTACTGTTTTCCATTGATCCATTTCTTCCTTGTTTTCTTGAGGTTTAGTGTACGAACCATCAACGAATCCAATCTTTTGTTTCGCCCCCAAAGCCAATTTGATTGCCCTGCTCCACGTCAAGAAATTGTTTCCATCTAGTGGCGCAGAAACCAGACTCATGCCTGGTGTTCGCCTCCATGAAGTTTGAGTTTTTCTGGCCACACGATTATCTTCTTGTCTTCACGGGAAGGTTCACTTCCATGGCTATTTTTTCCAGACATGCTTCGTTTTTCAAGATTCAACAAGAAGAATCAAGAAACAGGTTAAAGAAAATCGCTGGTAAGTAATGTCCGAATGAAAGGGAAAAAGACGGAATTTACACAAATAAAGTGTAGAAGATGAAGCCACTAATCCGTGGCTCTGATGCCATGTTGAAAAACAGGCAAAGCCATTCAAGAACAAGAAATCAGTCAAAGTGTAAACAAAGAAGAATCAGCAATTTGTAGCAGGAAGAAGGATTCATTATTGAAATAAAAAAAAATATATCGAACAGAGTCTCAGCACATCTCTTTAAATAGAGAGTGAAAAATGAGAGAGAAAGACAAAACTAAACTGCTATACTAAAAGAAACGCTAAGGAGCAAAAGAAAGAAAAGAAAAACGTTTTTCTCAAAAGACGACTACAAGCTCTAACACTACAATTCCAACAATGCGATAAAACTGACATAATTTTTTGGTATTAAGGATTGAAGTTTATAGTGTCAGAATTAGAATTAGAACACTTGATTGAAAATTGGAAATGATTTTTAATCAATTCTAATTAATGAGTCAAATTCTATGGATCCATAGAATATCAGTAAACCTGAGAATATACATGTATATTCTGAATTTATACATAAGGACACATATGACCCAGATTCAGTATGGGCTCATGAATTTATTCTCTTGAAAATATGAAAAATTCAGATTTAGTATGTACTTTTATTTTGAAATACAATTATTCGTCAATTTATTTGAACTTTAACTGATTATTTATCCCAAAATATTTCGACGTCAACATATAGTATAAAAAATACGAATTAAGTTGTTGTTAGAATTAAATATGCCTATTCGTCCGTGAAAGTGTTATTTAATACAATGTTGACTTTTTCTATTAGAATTTGATATTGTAATAGTAAAATAATAATTATCTATTCATAATTAAATATGAAATGTATTAATTGAAATAATGTTTTGAGGATAAATTTAATTTGCACACTTGAATTATGCAATGAGTATTAAACAATACCAACCCCCCTCCCTCGTTGATTCTTGAATTGGTGGTTGAATACCATAATTGCCCTTGAAGTCAAATGTTGGAATTTATAATAATGATATTACAATATAGATACATAGCGGATAAATTTTAGTTTGAAGTCGCGTTTTGTTGTAAAGTAATAGCCAAAATGCGGTTTCAATTCAGAGTTGGGGAAAAAAGTGCTTGGTAAAGTTGGTGATGGTGGAGGGTTCATTTCTCCTTGAAAAAAGAGCAACTTCTCTAACAGTTTTTACTTTAGGTTTAATTTTCAATTTAATTAATTTCACATAAATACTCAACCTTAAACAAATTTCTAAAATTGAGATTTTATTATTTGAATGGGCATGTAACTCCCCTTTAGATTGAGAGTGAGAGTGATAGTGCAAAAAATGGTGGAGGGTGTCATGAGTTTCTCATATTTATTCCTCATTTCGGTGAAACTTGATTTCACTTAGCTTTGGGGCGCTTCATTTTGTGCCTCACAGAAACCTTGATCATTATTTAGATTTGGTGCGTTCTCTTATGCGCCTGAAGGAATCTTTATTTTCATTTAGATTTGGAGCGTTTCATTTTGCACCTCAAGCTAGCTTTGATCTTTATTTAGCTACAGGCCTTTTTTTATGTGCCTGAAGGAATCTTGATTTTTATTTAGCTTTGGGCATTTTTTTATGTGCCTAAAGGAATCTTGATTTTTATTTAGCTTCGGGGCGTTTCATTATATGCTTCAAGAAAGCCTGATTATCATATATATTTGAGGTGTTCTATTATGCGTCTCAAAAAAGCTTGAATGTCATTTGAGGTTATTGCGCCCTATTTGAGGGCGTGTTGTTGTGATTAGCATGTATTTATTTATTTATTTGCATTTACTTTAAGCTGTCATATTATTATGCATAAATAAATGCATATTAGCCCAATTGTTCATAATATTACGGTAATGGCGCCAAATGTTGCAGTTCTATCTTTTGGAAATTTAATTGAAGAAATACATAAAAAAAACGGGAGTCGGCACCGC